>NC_042982.1:27238519-27538519 GCF_901001165.1 Salmo trutta
GTTGCTGTTGTTGCTGTTGCTGCTTTTGCTGTTGCTACTGTTGTTGCAGTTGCTGCTAGGGAAGGACCCAATAACCCTAACCCCAGGAGTTGGTCATCAGCACAACAACCACCTCACAGGATCTCCAGACAGCCGTTCTCATATCCCATAGATATGTGATGAGGGGAACACCCTCTGGATGTTAAGACAGTATGTACCCACTGGGCAAAGATGTCATTTCAACATCTAGTTTTGATTTAGATTCGGTTGATTTGTCAACTAATGTGAATTCAATGTGAAATCAACAAAACTTTTCACTAGATTAAGGTTCAAATATACGTGAAATAAAATAGGAAATTCCATTATGTTGATGACTTTATACAAATCTGATAAGTTAACACATTGCATTTCTTTGCTGAAATGACATGGAAACAACGTTGATTCAACCAGTTTTTGCCAAATGGGTATTGACAGTGACAGTCTGGTGTTAGAACAGGAAGTTAAAAGTGGATCCGGGGAGGGGAGGGAAGGGCTCTCTGGCTCTGTGGACTTAAGCCGCTGGGAGGCCACAGAGACTCTGAGTCTTATTCAGATGATGTGCTGCAGATGCTTGCCCTTGAAGAAATGGAATTAGAGGTGCCACACCAAGTCAAACGGAAAGGGGAGAAGGAGAGAAAGCGATAGAAGAATAGTGAGAGAGAAGAGTGAAGGGGAGAGATATGGATAGATAGAGGAAAAAAAGCCAGAGTTGTTCACAGGGAGGATGATGTATGGAGCACTGACTCTGACAAAATGTAACCACGGGACGAAGCCAGACAATCCCCTCTCAGGAAACAGAGATCAAAGGGGATATAAGTAGTCAGGACTTGTTCCATGCAATTCAACAGCCAGGCATCCAGCTCTACTTTACTTTTCACTTCATGTTGAGTTTCTTGCTCCCAGCGCAAGCGGAGACAGAGCATCGGCGCTTCGGCACAAGGCTTTGAACAGCTTGAACAGCTTGAACAGCGTTCCCGGGGAAGCTTTGGAATTCCCATTTAAAAAAATGAATGTCCTTTGAAAGTGGAATATTTTTAGGTGATAATGACAAACATTTCTTACAGTGGAAGAATGCTCACTGCTTTTGTTCTCTCAAGGCCTCAAATTCCTCTTAGTCCATAATTCTTCTTCGTCCTAATCAGAGTCCTCATCATCCTCTCAGAAGACATATGGACAAAACCTTTGACCTACTATTGAACTGTGATCACATACTGTACGCACTATACATGCAGACATTGTCCATACCCTCATTTACTATGACATTCTTTCTGCAGCTACAACGTTCCATATGGAAAAGAAAAAGGAAAGATAATATACAGTTGTTCCAATAGGAATCTATGAGGACACGTCTCCACCTTGTACGGAGCAGCAGATTATATATCTCCAGGGAGAATGAGTGTGTTCACCACCTAATAACAGTTGGGAGAGAGTAAGAGCATGTACTGTTAGCATTGACAGCACGAAAGATAGAGAGGAGTGTGAGGTTATAGCCATGCAAGAGGAACACATATCTGTGCATAGATAGCAAGAAATTGAGAGGGAGGGAAAAGACTGATAGAGACAGAAAAAGAAAGAGAGAGACGGAGAAAGGCAGAGAATAATCGAAGCACCGAAAAAGACTAATAGTACCAGAATGCAGAACCACACAGAGGCAGAAAAAAGCTGAGAAGGAGAGAGGAGAGAGGAGATGAGGGATGAGGGGCAGGGTAATTCATTATTTGTCTTGTTTTTACAAACGCCGTTCTCAGAGACATTCAATTTATTCCCAAGCGTGGGAGCAGCGGCGTCTTGGCAAGAAAGGACGTCATGTCAGCACCATGGACCCCCAGGCACAGGGTATACCACGGCCCAGTATACCCTGTGCCTGCTCTGCGCACCCGGCCTCCAGCGACGTTCCCTAGTCCAGAGCTCCCAGCGACGTTCCCTAGTCCAGAGCTCCCAGCGACGTTCCCTAGTCCAGAGCTCCCAGCGACATTCCCTAGTCCAGAGCTCCCAGCAACGTTCCCCAGTCCGGAGCCTCCAGCGACCCCCAGGAGTAAGACCAGACCACCAGGAGTTAGACCAGACCCCCAGGAGTTATACCAGACCACCAGGAGTTAGACCAGACCCCCAGGAGTTAGACCAGACCCCCAGGAGTTAGACCAGACCCCTAGGAGTTAAACCAGACCACCAGGAGTTAGACCAGACCCCCAGGAGTTAGACCAGACCCCCAGGAGTTAGACCAGACCCCCAGGAGTAAGACCAGACCCCCAGGAGTTAGACCAGACCCCCAGGAGTAAGACTAGACCCCCAGGAGTTAGACCAGACCCCCAGGAGTTAGACCAGACCCCCAGGAGTTAGACCAGACCCCCAGGAGTTAGACCAGACCTCCAGGAGTAAGACCAGACCCCCAGGAGTTAGACCAGACCCCCAGGAGTAAGACCAGATCCTCAGGAGTAATACAGATCCCTAGGAGTAAGTCCAGACCCCCAGTGTGACAGGCTTTCAGTCTCCCATCTCCCCAGGAGAGAGAGGTGGTCCTCCCTGGTTGACAGAGAGAGAGAGAGAGAGAGAGACCAGTATCCCCCTGTGACAAATCAAATCAAATGTTAATTGTCACATGCACCCAGAGAGAGACCAGTTACCTCTGTGGCAAACCAAATCAAATGTTATTTGTCACACGCACCCAGAGAGAGACCAGTTACCTCTGTGGCAAACCAAATCAAATGTTATTTGTCACACGCACCCAGAGAGAGACCAGTTACCTCTGTGGCAAATCAAATGTTATTTGTCACATGCGCTGAATACAACATGTACAGACCTTACTGTGAAATGCTTACTTACAAGGCCTTAACCAACAATGCAGTTCAAGAAATAGAATTAAGAAAATATTTACTAAATAAACTAAGGCAAAAAATGTATGAAAAAGTAACACAATAAAATAACAATTCTGAAGCTATATAGATAGGGTACCGGTACCGAGTCAATGTGCAGGGGTATAGGTTAGTCTCTCCACCTCCCCAGCAGTTAAACCGATCCCCCAGTGTGATAGCTTCACAGTCTCCCTACAGTCTTCCTCCTAAGGTCCTCTATGCATGACATCCCCTCACAGTCTCTCCAGGAACCCCTCAGGAGACAGAGAGCAGTGGGGGGTCTCTCTCCAGGAACACCTCAGGAGACAGAGAGCAGTGGTGGGTCTCTCTCCAGGAACCCCTCAGGAGACAAAGAGCAGTGGGGGGTCTCTCTCCAGGAACACCTCAGGAGACAGAGAGCACTGGGGATTCTCACTCCAGGAACACCTCAAGGAGTCTGAAGAAAAGAGGATGACAAACAGGGCCTTAACCTGAAGAGAAGATTGAAGTGCCTTCGCTTTCTCCTTCCTGCTCCCCACCCCAGAGTTAAGCCAACATAGAGGAATTCTTCACCAACCCCTCCCCCCTCCCGAACTGCTACCGTCCTGTAATCCGACAGATTAATGGCAGAGCATGAAATGTGGCGTTTACGTTGACAAAAGTTACACGTCGGGGGGTGGGGTTGGCGGGCTTCGGTGCGGTGGATTACGGAGTGCAGGCATAATTTGATTGAGCTGCCAATTTGCTGCGTGTGCACTCCTCCCACCAATGATGACTTTGCGGTCTCACTTCTGAGGAAGTTTACGTTGGAGCTGCGGAGAGCCTTGTTAGGGGAGGGGCAATGATCCCAGTCGTACTAAAGCCCCCATACCGACCACACCCTCCCTCCCCCCAGATGACTGTCACAGCACCCATGTCACCCTCACACAGTAGGGCAGTCAGTGGGAATTTTCAACCAGTTTCAGAAGGGTACATTTCAATAAGACCCCAGGAACCTGTACCCATAGGCCAGGGGTGGGAGCTCAATCAGGTGTCAAAGTTAGCATGTATAGTGTAACACCTATAGTGTGTCTCTGGTGGGAACATCTGAGGTCATTGTGATTCCTAACTGGCCTATAGCAGGAACACGCTTGTCTCCAATCATCTGCACACACCTGTCATCAGTCTCATTCCCACCAGTTTGTGTGTGTGTGTGAATGGGGAGGAGAGGTCACATCCAATCAAACCAGTGTAGACTTGTCCCATTGCCCGCTACATCCCCCCCCCCCCAAAGAAATTATACTAATAATTTGAGGGGAGGGGGAGAGGGAGGGGGAGGTAGTCGCTCTTTAGCATCATTCAAAGGACATTTCCAAACTATCGCTCAAAATGACAGAGGGAGGCACTGGGGGTGAGCCCTGAAACAATCACACTCATTCACACCTCTCTGCAGCATCCTCCCATCCTACACCCCCCCCCCCCCCCCCCCCCCCCCCACACACACACACACACACACACAATTAATCCCAGCAAAACACGTCTGATTGAATCTTTTCAAGCAAATCCTTCGCCTTGGCTTTTGTTGGTTCACTCCTTGTCAGTATCTATTAAAGTATGTTATTCATTCTCCGGAACTGGCCATCTTTACAAAATATGGAGCAGAAAGAAAGAAGGGAGGAGAAAGAGAAACCAAAACCTCTGGCGCAGACTGATCCCACTGTCTTCAACTTTAATCAACTGTACGTTGACCGCTTGTCATCTCTCTCTCCCTCTCCCTTCTTATCTCTCTCTCTCTTTCTCTCCCTTTCTCTCTCCCTCTCTCTCTGTAATAATGGGCTGTTTGGAATGCAGGAGGCAAACTCCACATCAATCATTCGCCCCGGTCTCTACCCCCCACACCCCACCGCCGTCTCCCACCCCCCATTCTCTGCAATAAATATGCAAATGAGCTGAAGCCAGTCATTGGTAATTTCAAACTCGGCTCACTAGTGGTAAAAAAGGACACAAATGTATTAATTGCCGGCGGCCGAAGGAATCCCATTTCTGTAGGCATTGATTACAAAGGCGGCATGAGTGATGTCGGATGGGGGGGCAAGGGGGGCTGATGGGTGCAAAATCCAGTTAAGAAGACTGGGGGTAGCAAGAAAGTGGGGTGCGATATAAAAATAATAATCAAATCAAGCTTTATTTCTACAGCACATTTCAGACATGGAATGCAACACAATGTGCTTCACAGGAAAAAACAATGAAAAACAATGAAAATAAAAACTTTTATATTTACTACACAACCAACATAAGAAGATAAAAAACTAAAGAATAACAATTAAAAGTGAAAGACTAAAAAGCACCCTAACACGGAACCCAAACCGGCTGCGCGCGTGCGCCATCGTGCATACATTTATTTTGTCCCCCCATACAAACGCGATCACGACACGTAGGTTAAAACATCAAAACAAACTCTGAACCAATTACATTAATTTGGGGACAGGTGTCACGCCCTGACCTTAGATTGCCGTTTATTTTCTCTTTTTTGGGTTAGGTCAGGGTGTGATGTGGGGTGGGCATTCTATGCCATTCTATGTTTTCTATTTCTTTGTGTTTAGCCAAGTATGGTTCCTAATCAGAGGTAGCTGTCTATCGTTGTCTCTGATTAGGAATCATACTTAGGCAGCCCTTTTTCCCTCCTCCTGTGTGGGATCTTGTTTTTGTCAGCTCAGTAAGCCTGCAGAACGTGACGTTCGTTTTTTCTTTGAGTGTTCTGAGTTTCAATAAATATAAATATGAGCACTTTCCACGCTGCACCTTGGTCTACTCCTTTTGATGTTCGTCACAGAAGATCCCACCACCAAAGGACCAAGCAGCGTGATCAGGAGTGGACCTGGGAGGACATTCTGAACGGCAAGGGATCCTGGACGTGGGAGGAGATCCAGGCTGGATGGGATCGCCTCCCATGGGAACAGGTGAAGGCAGAGAGAGCAGAGCGGCGACGAGAAGAGGAACTAGCCCGGCAACGAGGCAAGCACAAGAGGCAGCCCCCCCCCCAAAAAAATGGGGGGGGGGCACACGGGGAGATTGGCAGAGTCAGGGTGGAGACCTGAGCCATCTCCCCGTGCTTACCATGGGGAGAATAGGACTGGTCAGGCACCGGTTATGCGATAATGCGCACGGTGTCTCCAGTGCGCAGCCACAGCCCGGTGAGCTCTGTGCAAGCTCCCCGCAGTGGCCGTGCTAGAATTGGCATTCAGCCAGGAAGGATTGTGCCAGCTCAGCGTTCCTGGTCTCCGATGCGTCTCTTCGGCCCAGGTTATCCTGCGCCAGCTCTGCACACGGTACCCCCAGTTCGCCAGCA
Source organism: Salmo trutta (assembly GCF_901001165.1). Classification (NCBI taxonomy): domain Eukaryota; kingdom Metazoa; phylum Chordata; class Actinopteri; order Salmoniformes; family Salmonidae; genus Salmo; species Salmo trutta. Next base: position 27,244,697 of record NC_042982.1, read on the forward strand.
CAAACCAGTGCGACCTGTTCCAACGTCCCGCGCTTGCCGGGCTACGGGGGATATCCAGCCAGGACGGGTTGTGCCAGTCATAAGTTCTAGACCTCCAGTGCGCCTCCAAGGCCCAGTATATCCTGCGCCAGTTCTATGCACTGTGTCGCCAGTGCACCTGCACTGCCCAGTTCGTCCTGTGCCAGCGACCCGCCCTTGCCGGACTAAAGTTAGCATCCAGCCAGGATGGGTTGTGCCATCCATAAGCTCCAGACCTCCAGTGCGCTTCCACGGCCCAGTATACCCTGTGCCTGCTCTGCGCACCTGGCCTCCAGCGACGTTCCCTAGTCCAGAGCTCCCAGCAACGTTCCCCAGTTCGGAGCCTCCAGCGACGTTCCCTAGTCCGGTGAGACCTGTTCCGGCTACACGTATGAAGCCTCCAGTGATGATCCATGGCACGAAGTCTCCAGTGATGATCCATGGCCCGGAGCCTGTAGGGATGATTCATGGCGCGAAGCCTCCAGTGACAATCCATGGCGCGGAGCCTGTAGTGATGATCCATGGCACGGAGCCTGCTGCGACAGTCCCCAGTCCGGAACCACCTGAGACGGCCTACAGTCCGGAACCTCCTGAGATGGCCTACAGTCCGGAACCTCCTGAGACGGCCTACAGTCCGGAACCTCCTGAGACGGCCTACAGTCCGGAACCTCCTGAGACGGCCTACAGGCCGGAGCCTCCAGTCGACGTTCCCCAGGCCGGAGCCTCCAGCGACGGTCCGCAGTCCGGAGTCTTCAGTGGCGGTACGCAGTCCAGAGTCTTCAGCGGCAATCTGCAGTCCAGAGTCTCCAGCGGCGGTCGGCAGTCCAGAACCTCCAGCGGGGGTTTCCAGTTCTGAGCCTCCGGCGATGATCCACGGTCTGGTTCCTCCGGAGACACAAAAGTGGAGAGATCAGTGGGCGGAGTGGGGGCTACGCCCCGAACCAGAACTGCCGCCAAGAGTAGATGCTCACCCGGACCCTCCCCATAGGTTCAGGTTTGCGGCCGGGAGTCCGCACCTCTGGGGGGGGGGGGGGGGGGGGGGGTACTGTCACGCCCTGACCTTAGATTGCCGTTTATTTTCTCTTTTTTGATTTAGGTCAGGGTGTGATGTGGAGTGGGCATTCTATGCCATTCTATGTTTTCTATTTCTTTGTGTTTAGCCGAGTATGGTTCCTAATCAGAGGCAGCTGTCTATCGTTGTCTCTGATTAGGAATCATACTTAGGTAGCCCTTTTTCCCTCTTTCTGTGTGGGATCTTGTTTTTGTCAGCTCAGTAAGCCTGCAGAATGTGACATTCGTTTTTTCTTTGTTTGTTATTTTGTTTGAGTGTTCTGAGTTACAATAAATATGAGCACTTTCCACGCTGCACCTTGGTCTACTCCTTTTGACGTTCGTCACAACAGATCGAAAAGCGTTAAACCTGTATGGCAATTTAGCTAGCTAGCTTGCACTTGCTAGCTAAGTTGTCTTAGAGATGGCACGTGGGTACCTGCTTCTATAAACCAATGAGGAGATGGGAGAGGCAGGACTTGCAGCGCGATCTGCATCAGAAATAGAACTGATTTCAATTTTAGCCCTTGGCAACGCAGATGCTCCTTGGTGCACGCGAGCAGTGTGGGTGCAACAATTGAATAACATAGATTTCTACATTTATTTTGCAAGCACGCGACGCGAGCGGTGTGGTCAGCCTGTAAGGAAAAGCAAAGCTAAAAAGGTGTGTTTTAAGATCTCTGTTAAATATGTCCACAGTTTCGGCCCCCCTCAGGTTCTCTGACAGGCTATTCCAGAGGCTGGGGGCATAGTAGATAGCTTACGGAGATAGCTTACAGAGGCTTTACCAAACTGGGATACCTTCATGGCCTAGTTAGGACTGGTTATTTAGGGTTTCCTATACAACATCTAGATCTGTCCAGGATGGGCAACCTTTGTCCAAACACACAGATGTTCAAAAGCACACACGCACGCACACACACTACACCTAGTGCACATGTATGTGTGCTTGTCCTACCTGGGCAGTGTACAACCCCCCTTCCCACAGGAAACAGGGACCTCGACACGCTCAATGCACAGCTGGCTCTGCTAATGTGAGATTATGTCGCGTGGAGACCCAATTATCCACCATTGATCCCAAACACCTCCTAATGGCTCACAGAGCAGCAATGTGCAGAGAGGTACTACGGCCCACTTGGGTGCATCCGTATGTGTACACATGCAAATTCTAGTGGGAGATGAGGTGCTCAAGGTGAAGGTGCACCATTTCTTTCTGCTGGGTCAGATTTAGGAGTGATTGTATGTGTGTGTGTGTGTGCGCTTGTGCGTGCATGTGCATGTGTGTGTTTGCAGGTGGTTTGGAGGGGTTTCCTGGATTAGTATAGAGACAAACTGGTCGTTAAACACAACACACACAGACAAAAAAAAGAACCTGACAAGCCTTCAATGCCAGTAAGCTGCTTCACTTTGTTTCAGTAATTAATCCTAACGTGCTTTGTCTACATCCAGACATTTTCATGGGGCTTGCCAAGCATTCAAGATTGCCAATTGAGCAATGACAATAACATTGACAAAAGCATCAAGCTTAACATCAGTTAGGATTTTTTTCTGTGTGTGTGTGTGTGTGTGTGTGTGTGTGTGTGTGTGTGTGTGTGTGTGTGTGTGTGTGTGTGTGTGTGTGTGTGTGTGTGTGTGTGTGTGTGTGTGTGTGTGTGCGCGTGTGTGTGTGCGTGCGTGTGTGCAAGCTGCAAATACCTGAAAAGCCCCATCGTTTCACAGACCGGGCTGTATATGCATGGCCAAGCTGAGCCAAAAGTTAAAGAAAAACCACCACAATAAAATAACAGCCCTATCCAACATGGCTGCTGTCCAAGGAATCCTATCTCCCATAAATTATGGCCGTAAACTTTTCCCGCCGTGCGGGCTAATTAATTCCTGTACTATACACAAAAGGAAATGTCGGGTGACAAATGGGAGCAGGACTTAAAAGCTGCCAGGTCTGCAAAACATTTTCTACTCCAATTTATAAGCAATTTTGCAGTAAATCATCAACTAGAACTGGCTACTTTGGGAGGCAATGCGGCTGAGACAGCGTGCACACAGAACCGTTTTGGAGGCAAGAGGAGGAGGGTCGGGGAAATGGACAAACAGAGAAGAGGGAGAAAACAATGGACTTAACCTCTTAAAAACCAGACAAATAGTCAAAATACATTTTTGTCATTTAGCAGACGTTCTTATCCAGAATGACTTACAGGAGCAATGTACTTGCTCAAGGGCACATCAACAGGTTTTCACCTAGTCAGCTCTGGGGTTCAAAGCAGCAACAAATAGGCCTGTAAGGTTGTGTATCAGAGACTATCCTGCTATTACAATTGCTTGCTCTTTCTCTTTCCAACCATGGTTCTATGGACCAAATATTGGTAATAATTCTTTATGAAGGAAGAAATGCAAGGCACCCGAAAACCAGATGGTTCCAGCCTTCCCTGTGCCAACAGTAAGCTGGGGAACAGTCCAGTATTCCAAATATCTATTGGACTCGGGCCTACAACAACACAAGACGTATAACCAGCTCCTATGGCGAATGATAGAGGCCAGTATCTAACTCAGGTGGAAAGCTCACTTTGGGCCGGCATTGATCTGGTGCTGAAGCCAATGCAAATACATGGGAGGTGATGGACAGCTAGTGAACTGCTTTACACTGTCTCTGGGAATTAGCCTTCGTGCTTCACACAGGCCTTTATCAATGTCTCTGGACTGGGAGCTATCTGAATGGGACTGATTCACTCAGTGGACAAGACAGTGACAGAGTGGGTAGATTCACAGCCATGGTTTAAAGACTTGTTACATACATTAAATCAGTGTTTAAGGCGTTTTCATTCAGATGGGGCCTAAAAAATACTAATTGGATTGTGAATGCTTTCCCTTTCATGAAACTGTTGTTTTTTTCTTCTGTTTTGTTGTTCCCAAATGCCTTACCTGCTCATCAATTACACCCCATTATCAGTCCCATGGTCCCTTTTTAAATATATTCAGGTTGGGCAAAACAAAGTTTGTGTCAACAAACATTGTGAGAATGATTTATCCACAAACTAACAGCAATTTCATTCAACAGCCTCTTGGTGTGGCAGCTGTTTATTATATCGGAAAGCATTGGCTTTGAGGAGGCCCATTATCTGGTTAATGGTAAACAAGCCTGACGGAAGGGGAATTCATTGAGGTTAAAGCAGGTGAAGAGAATGAGCACTGGTTCTACCTTACCCCCTCCATGGCTCCTTGGCCCACATCTCCATGCCCAACACAGAGACCCTTGTCCTGGGTAGAGGTAGGGCCCTTCAGGCTCCTGTTGTTGTGTTCTCCAGCGAGACCCCACATTGGCCCCAAATGCTTCACTAGCTCTCCTGGACAACTCCACGTCCATCAGCCAGGGGGGGGGTGGAAGCATCTGCATCTAGATGTGATCACAGGCTTGAGTGGCTCCAGCCCACACATAATGCCTGTAATTGAAATAAACAAACACGGCAATGCAAAATAACACATTGCCACAAATCTCTGAGGCGTCTGTTTCACTGCCTGAGCGTAGGCTTTTCAATTGCAGCCCCCCCCCCCTACATCCTCACACCACTCTGCAAAATAAAACACGACAAAGGGTCCAACATCCTCTTTTAGAAAAGTTCATGAATATCTCTCCATAATGCCAGCCAGCCATGGTTAACCAACTGTGCAGTTCAAGAAGAAGAAAATATTTACCAAGTAGATTAAAATAAAAGTAATAATAAAAGTAACACAATAAGAATAACAATAATGAGGCTATATACAGGGGGCACCGGTACTGAGTCAGTGTGCAGGGGTACAGGCTAGTTGAGGTAATCTGTATATGTAGGTGGGGGCGAAGTGACTATGCAAAGGTAACAAACAAACAGCGAGTAGCAGCAGTGTAGAAAGGGGGATGGGGGAGGGGTTGCGGGGTCAATGTAAATTGTCCAGTGGCGATTTTATGAATTGTTCAGCAGTCTTATGGCTTGACCACCCACAGACCCTCCACCACACACAGAAAGACTGCAGACCACCAACAGACCCTCCACCACACACAGAAAGACTCCAGACCACCTACAGACCCTCCACCACACACAGAAAGACTCCAGACCGCCTACAGACCCTTCACCACACACAGAAAGACTCCAGACCACCTACAGACCCTCCACCACACACAGAAAGACTCCAGACCACCTACAGACCCTTCACCACACACATAAAGACTCCAGACCACCTACAGACACTTCACCACACACAGAAAGACTCCAGACCACCTACAGACCCTTCACCACACACAGAAAGACTCCAGCCCACCGACAGACCCTTCAACACACACAGAAAGACTCCATACCACCGACAGACACTTCACCACACACAGAAAGACTCCAGACCACCTACAGACACTTCACCACACACAGAAAGACTCCAGACCACCTACAGACCCTTCACCACACACAGAAAGACTCCAGACCACCTACAGACCCTTCACCACACACAGAAAGACTCCAGACCACCTACAGACCCTCCACCACACACAGAAAGACTGCAGACCACCTACAGACCCTCCACCACACACAGAAAGACTGCAGACCACCTACAGACCCTTCACCACACACAGAAAGACTGCAGACCACCTACAGACCCTCCACCACACACAGAAAGACTCCAGACCACCTACAGACCCTTCACCACACACAGAAAGACTCCAGACCACCTACAGACCCTCCAGCACACACAGAAAGACTCCAGACCACCTACAGACACTTCACCACACACAGAAAGACTGCTGACCACCTAAAGACCCTTCACCACACACAGAAAGACTGCAGACCACCTACAGACCCTCCACCACACACAGAAAGACTCCAGACCACCTACAGACCCTTCACCACACACAGAAAGACTCCAGACCACCTACAGACCCTCCACCACACACAGAAAGACTCCAGACCACCTACAGACACTTCACCACACACAGAAAGACTCCAGACCACCTACAGACCCTCCACCACACACAAAAAGACTCCAGACCACCTACAGACCCTCCACCACACACAGAAAGACTCCAGACCACCTACAGACCCTCCACAACACACAGAAAGACTCCAGACCACCTACAGACACTTCACCACACACAGAAAGACTCCAGACCACCTACAGACCCTCCACCACACACAGAAAGACTCCAGACCACCTACAGACACTTCACCACACACAGAAAGACTCCAGACCACCTACAGACCGTTCACCACACACAGAAAGACTCCAGACCACCGACAGACCCTCCACCACACACAGAAAGACTCCAGACCACCTACTGACCCTCCACCACACACAGAAAGACTCCAGACTACCGACAGACCCTTCACCACACACAAAAAGACTCCACACCACCTACAGACCCTCCACCACACAGAAAGACTGCAGACCACCTACAGACCCTTCGCCACACACAGAAAGACTGCAGACCACCTACAGACCCTCCACCACACACAGAAAGACTCCAGACCACCTACAGACACTTCACCACACACAGAAAGACTCCAGACCACCTACAGACCCTTCACCACACACAGAAAGACTCCAGACCACCTACAGACACTTCACCACACACAGAAAGACTCCAGACCACCTACAGACCCTTCACCACACACAGAAAGACTCCAGACCACCTACAGACCCTCCACCACACACAGAAAGACTCCAGACCACCTACAGACACTTCACCACACACAGAAAGACTCCAGACCACCGACAGACCCTCCACCACACACAGAAAGACTCCAGACCACCTACAGACCCTCCACCACACACAGAAAGACTCCAGACCACCGACAGACCCTTCACCACACACAAAAAGACTCCACACCACCTACAGACCCTCCACTACACAGAAAGACTGCAGACCACCTACAGACCCTTCACCACACACAGAAAGACTCCAGACCACCTACAGACCCTCCACCACACACAGAAAGACTCCAGACCACCTACAGACCCTCCACCACACACAGAAAGACTCCAGACCACCTACAGACACTTCACCACACACAGAAAGACTGCAGACCACCTACAGACCCTTCACCACACACAGAAAGACTGCAGACCACCTACAGACCCTCCACCACACACAGAAAGACTCCAGACCACCTACAGACTCTTCACCACACACAGAAAGACTCCAGACCACCTACAGACCCTCCACCACACACAGAAAGACTCCAGACCACCTACAGACACTTCACCACACACAGAAAGACTCCAGACCACCTACAGACCCTCCACCACACACAGAAAGACTCCAGACCACCTACAGACCCTTCACCACACACAGAAAGACTCCAGACCACCTACAGACCCTCCACCACACACAGAAAGACTCCAGACCACCTACAGACCCTCCACCACACACAGAAAGACTCCAGACCACCTACAGACACTTCACCACACACAGAAAGACTCCAGACCACCTACAGACCCTCCACCACACACAGAAAGACTCCAGACCACCTACAGACACTTCACCACACACAGAAAGACTCCAGACCACCTACAGACCGTTCACCACACACAGAAAGACTCCAGACCACCGACAGACCCTCCACCACACACAGAAAGACTCCAGACCACCTACAGACACTTCACCACACACAGAAAGACTCCAGACCACCGACAGACCTTCCACCACACACAGAAAGACTCCAGACCACCTACAGACCCTCCACCACACACAGAAAGACTCCAGACCACCTACAGACCCTCCACCACACACAGAAAGACTCCAGACCACCTACAGACACTTCACCACACACAGAAAGACTCCAGACCACCTACAGACCCTTCACCACACACAGAAAGACTCCAGACCACCTACAGACACTTCACCACACACAGAAAGACTCCAGACCACCTACAGACCCTTCACCACACACAGAAAGACTCCAGACCACCTACAGACCCTCCACCACACACAGAAAGACTCCAGACCACCTACAGACACTTCACCACACACAGAAAGACTCCAGACCACCGACAGACCCTCCACCACACACAGAAAGACTCCAGACCACCGACAGACCCTTCACCACACACAAAAAGACTCCACACCACCTACAGACCCTCCACCACACACAGAAAGACTCCAGACCACCTACAGACACTTCACCACACACAGAAAGACTCCAGACCACCTACAGACCCTTCACCACACACAGAAAGACTCCAGACCACCTACAGACACTTCACCACACACAGAAAGACTCCAGACCACCTACAGACCCTTCACCACACACAGAAAGACTCCAGACCACCTACAGACCCTCCACCACACACAGAAAGACTCCAGACCACCTACAGACACTTCACCACACACAGAAAGACTCCAGACCACCTACAGACCCTCCACCACACACAGAAAGACTCCAGACCACCTACAGACCCTCCACCACACACAGAAAGACTCCAGACCACCGACAGACCCTTCACCACACACAAAAAGACTCCACACCACCTACAGACCCTCCACCACACAGAAAGACTGCAGACCACCTACAGACCCTTCACCACACACAGAAAGACTGCAGACCACCTACAGACCCTCCACCACACACACAAAGACTCCAGACCACCTACAGACCCTTCACCACACACAGAAAGACTCCAGACCACCTACAGACACTTCACCACACACAGAAAGACTCCAGACCACCTACAGACCCTCCACCACACACAGAAAGACTCCAGACCACCTACAGACCCTTCACCACACACAGAAAGACTCCAGACCACCTACAGACACTTCACCACACACAGAAAGACTCCAGACCACCTACAGACCCTCCACCACACACAGAAAGACTCCAGACCACCTACAGACACTTCACCACACACAGAAAGACTGCAGACCACCTACAGACCCTCCACCACACACAGAAAGACTGCAGACCACCTACAGACCCTCCACCACACGCAGAAAGACTCCAGACCACCGACAGACACTTCACCACACACAGAAAGACTGCAGCGACGGTGAGGAATATCGCTCCCATTCATCTTACAGACCTCCCCCTGACTTGAACTTTAATGATTTATTTTCTATGTACAGTAATTCTGGAAGCCAATCTTTTCCATTATAAAGTTTGGCAGGAGTGGTAAAAAAAAGAGAGGAATTGAAGTCTAATTAATTATTTCCAGCTTTTGTTTCTAATTAACTGCATGGCTAGTCCACTCTGTAAAGGTTCTGCTGTAGCTGAGAAGGGGTGTGTCAGGACAGTCTAATTTTACAGATGTAGAGTCTAGAGACGCCCGTAGAACCCAATGCTGCCACACCCACTCATTGCACACGCATGTTGTTATCCAATTTATTGCCAGTCTACAAACCATCTGCAGAGGCCTATATACAGTATTAATGCTTGTAGACATGTGAGCCTAGAATAACAATGCTGATTATATGTTAAATACTCAAACTTTACAATTAGAGCAGCATAAGGAGTGCTGGGTTCTGATCTAGTGGTAGGTAGTGCTGCAGCCCCCAAACCACACACTGTCCCTGGAGGCATGTTGAAACTCTGACTGCTCCACTTTCCATTCTATGCCCCTCTCCTCAATCTCCCCATCTCAATCACTTCTTCACGGTATCTATAAATAAAAACGACAAAATATGTTTCAATTAAAGATTACCATAAGGATCTGCTATTCAGGTCTTCTACAGTTACTATGATAAATGACAGCCAACAGTCATATTCCCATAAACATTGCACATCGGAGGAATGGAATTAATGGAACGGTATCAAACACATCAAAGATCTGGAAACCACATGTTTGACTATGTTCCATTTATTCTATTCCAGCCATTACAATGAGCCTGTCCTCTTATAGCTCCTCCCACCAGCCTCCCCTGCAGCTCGAGTAGAATCATACAGCTCCTTCTACTCCTCTAAAACCTTTTAACATACATCACACATGATTGTAGCTGAGGAACGTTGTGAAATGACAAGTGCATTCAAAGACATGCTACAAGAATGCCCCTACTGATATATTTTGTGTTTAGACTACATTGACTTTATGTATTATTCATTTGCACATAACATAAATACTGACAAACAGTAGATACATGCCACAACACGCAGGCACAAACACACACACACACACACACACACACACACACACACACACACACACACACACACACACACACACACACACAATGTTCTGTGTAATCCGTCATCTTGCCTATGGTTTTAATTCCTGTTAACTGCATGGTTGCATGCCACTGCTTTATGCATTCTAATAGAATTGAATAACAGAGCTGCTTGGCTGCACTTGCACAAGCCTGCTTTAATTGGAATGAATGTTTAAAAAAAGGGCGAAATATCCTGTCAGATTTTTCTAAGGTAAAGGACAGTGTGTCGCTGGGTTGAGCAAAGAGCTCATTCCCCAACACTGCTGGGAGTTAGCGTTAAAATTGGAAGAACAGTTTCCGCTCGCAGAAGCAAATCAAAGTGGATGCTTTCAGATACCTAAAATAAAGAACATATTTATTGGTTAGGGATTATGTACAAACCATTTTCTATTTTTAGCCAAAATGTTCTGAAAGCTGTTATTCAGCAAGTTTATATGAACATCCTCTTGTTTCCATGCACACACACAACTACACACACACACACACACACACACACACACACATACATACAGGTACCAAACAGGAAACAGTGTTGGTGTAGTGTATTCCCTCCCAGCATACATGCTTAGTGCACAGACCCATTCCAGTCAACCTTGTGCACCGTATGCTCAATACTCATCAGTACACAGAGTGACAACTACAGGCCAGATTAGTCCATGCAATATCCGCAGTACTCAGAAAAGTAAATTAATTGTCTAATGGCTTTAAATTGATTAGCAATGTCTCAGGTTTGAGTTGCAAATCTCTCTCTAATCCAGGTATTTCCCTCTTTGGATAATCAGGGATTGCTTTAATTAAACACGCTGTGCTGCCATGTGCCTTTGTACAGTAACATGGCAACAAACACCTGGAGCTCACATTACCAGCAGTCACTGGGTGATAAGGGCATTCTGTAGCTGTGCTTACCTGGTTCAATTAATACACTGATAATGTTGGAGCGGATATTTTATATTGCTGAAAAGCTCAACAAAGTCTACCGATTTAATATGAAATATTAATATGAAAATGTAGATTACTTACCGGTATTTATTTCAAGAAATATTTACTCACACTGGGAAATAAATAAATAAATAAAGACAATGCAATTCTCATGAACACAATCCCATTACTATACATCTGCAGTATGTTATCTGCCAGACTGCTGGTGGTGTTGCTCTGTGTAGGCCTACATTCATATGATGTTCTCAAATATGACTGAAGGGGGAGAACTGCACTGTATTATTGGAAATGTTACTGGCACAGTACAAAGAAACCACCAACTCATCGAGGGAACCATTGCCCCTAGCTACGACACAGCAGTCGCTCTCCAAGTGCTGAATGACAAATGAATCTCTCTTCTAGTCTGTCAGATGGTGCAGATACAGGCCATGCTCTGTGTTAATCAGTACAACCCCACGCTAACATACTGTGCCATCAGGATAACCCCACGCTAACATACTGTGTCATCAGAACAACCCCACGCTAACATACTGTGTCATCAGGACAACCCCACGCTAACATACTGTGTCATCAGAACAACCCCACGCTAACATACTGTGCCATCAGAACAACCCCACGCTAACATACTGTGCCATCAGAAAAACCCCACGCTAACATACTGTGCCATCAGAACAACCCCACGCTAACATACTGTGCCATCAGAACAACCCCACGCTAACATACTGTGCCATCAAAACAACCCCACGCTAGCATACTGTGTCATCAGAACAACCCCACGCTAACATACTGTGTCATCAGGACAACCCCACGCTAACATACTGTGCCATCAGGACAACCCCACGCTAACACACTGTGTCATCAGGACAACCCCACGCTAACATACTGTGTCATCAGGACAACCCCACGCTAACACACTGTGTCATCAGGACAACCCCACGCTAACATACTGTGTCATCAGGACAACCCCACGCTAACACACTGTGCCATCAGAACAACCCCACGCTAACATACTGTGTCATCAGAACAACCCCACGCAAACATACTGTGCCATCAGGACAACTCCACGCTAACACACTGTGTCATCAGGACAACCCCACGCTAACATACTGTGTCATCAGTACAACCCCACGCTAACATACTGTGTCATCAGGACAACCCCACGCTAACATATTGTGTCATCAGGACAACCCCACGCTAACATACTGTGTCATCAGAACAACCCCACGCTAACATACTGTGCCATCAGGACAACCCCACGCTAACATACTGTGCCATCAGGACAACCCCACGCTAACATACTGTGTCATCAGGACAACCCCACGCTAACATACTGTGTCATCAGAACAACCCCCCGATAACATACTGTGCCATCAGAACAACCCCACGCTAACATACTGTGTCATCAGGACAACCCCACGCTAACATACTGTGCCATCAGGATAACCCCACGCTAACATACTGTGTCATCAGAACAACCCCACGCTAACATACTGTGCCATCAGGACAACCCCACGCTAACATACTGTGCCATCAGGACAACCCCACGCTAACATACTGTGCCATCAGGACAACCCCACGCTAACATACTGTGTCATCAGGACAACCCCACGCTAACATACTGTGTCATCAGAACAACCCCCCGATAACATACTGTGCCATCAGAACAACCCCACGCTAACATACTGTGTCATCAGGACAACCCCACGCTAACATACTGTGCCATCAGGATAACCCCACGCTAACATACTGTGCCATCAGAACAACCCCACGCTAACATACTGTGCCATCAGTACAACCCCACGCTAACATACTGTGCCATCAGAACATTTTACATTTACATTTTAGTCATTTAGCAGACGCTCTTATCCAGAGCGACTTACAGTAGTGAATGCATACATTTCATACAATTTCATACATATCATACATTTTTTTCTGTGCTGGCCCCCCGTGGGAATCGAACCCACAACCCTGGGTTCGAGAACAACCCCCGGATGAAACCAATGACTATATCCTCCACTTTTAGAAGCATCTGCTAGCAATGTATCGTTGCTATACAATGTATCGTTGCTGATGACAGCTATGCCATCCTTTTACCTTTCACAGGTCATGAGTACTGGTGAGTATTGGACTACTGGTATCCATGAAAAAAGTTGCATTATAGTTGCCTTAGCTGTATCTACATCAGTGGTCCTTGAGTGAGAGATGTGACTTTAGAAGATCATCAGAATCCAGTACAGGCTTCATTAGGTCTATCAAATGATGTTACTACAGTTACTGTGTACATATGAATGCAGTCAGCTAGCTAGCGCTCAGTACAGATGTAAGATCTTAATTTGACCTATATTGTCACGGCAAAATAATTCTGCAGTAACTGGATTTTAACGTTTAGTCCATAATGTTGCTTGATCAGTGGTTAGGCTATTAGCTGGCCAAAAGTAGTAAACATGAAAAGTGCAATATTGTTAATATGTGTTAGTGTCAGTTTTCAGTGAATTTTTGTAAATCACAAAGCTAATTCTCAGCAACAAAAGTGATCAAATTAAGATCCTACATCTGTAGTTGAGAACCACAAGCAGCAGATAGCGAGGCAGAGTGTTCCCTCCCTCCCTCCGCCTGCTTGCCTGCCCTGCCAGTCAGCAGAAAGCAGCAGTAGCCTGCCAGGCAGCTGCATGGCTGGATATCACCCTGGCCCAGCAGCTCAATATGTATACACAACTTAGAAAATCAGTCTGCTCAACCGGCCTGTTCCATTGATTAGTATTCTGGTTTGGTTCAGAATCCGTTCCTAGACATGTCATTTGTTTGAGGCAGAAAATGAAGACGTGCGCCATGCCATGTGTTTGTTTGCTTACCCACTTCACTCAGAGGAGAGTGCACTTCCAGCCGAGCCCCTCTGCATTAAAAGCACAAGCCAAATGCTACTCATATGGAGCGGAGCTGTAAAAACCTCTCAGTTTGGCTGCAGCAGAACTATCGTGGCATCTGTCTGCTGGGGCATATCGTCTTTGGTTGGTCCATCCTGGCCCTGTACTACTGTAAACCATCATGTCCACCCCGCCTCTCTGCTCCCTCCCTTCCTAACCCAAGCTCCAGAGGCTCAAATCAAATCTAATCATATTTTATTGGTCACATACACATGGTTAGCAGATGTTATTGTGAGTGTAGCGAAATGCTTGTGCTTCTAGTTCCGACAGTGCAGCAGTATCTAACATGTAATCTAACAATTCCACAACAACTACCTAATACACACAAATCTAAGTAAAGGAATGTAATAAGAATATATACATATACATATATGGATTAGCAATGACAGAGCGGCATTGGCATGATACAATAGATGGTATGAAATACAGTATATACATATGAGATGAGTAATGCTTGAAATGTAAACATTACTAAAGTGGCATTATTAAAGTGACTAGTGACCCATTTAATAAAGTGTGAGCTACGTATATTCAAATCCACTCGTTCAGGAATTCAAAGCGTCATTTAAAATCATTCAACGCAGTTAAGGCTGCATTTATTTTTAACTCGACTACAAGGTCAGTTTGAACCAATAGCCAATGCACGATCAGTAGGATATTAGAATTTAAAGAGCCGTGGCCCCAGGGTGGGTGACATTGTGTAGTGTTAGTGCTGGGGCTAAGCCCTGGGGCTCAGGAGAGTCCTATCCTCCAGACACACACACACACAGACATAGACACACACACACACACACACACACAGACACAGACACAGACATAGACATAGACATAGACATAGACATAGACATAGACATAGACATAGACACAGACATAGACATAGACATAGACATAGACATAGACATAGACATAGACACAGACACAGCAGACATAGACATAGACATAGACACACACACACACACACACACAGACACACACAAACATAGACACAGACACAGACACACACACAGACATAGACATAGACACACACACACACAGACACAGACACACACACACACCGGCCCCAAGCCCTCGGCCCCCCAGGCCTGGTTAACTCTCAGGACCATGATTAATTCATGGTGGATTATGGTCCAGGGGCCGGGCCCTTGGAGAGGCCAGGGGGTTAGCAGGCCGGCACCTATGAATAATTTCAATGCATTTCATTCCTTTGGTCATGATGTTTTATACACTGAAATAAATCAGAAGTATGAGAATGTTGCACTTCCAGTACTTGTTTTAAGTTATTTTGTTTCACTTTGTTAATTGTTTGTTGATGTTTGTTTGTTTATGTTTGTTTGTTTGTTTGTTTGTTTGTTTGTATGTGGTCTACATAAGGATTAGAAGCCCCCTATAATAGTAGGTAGCCTAGCGATTAAGAGTGTTGGGCCAGTAACTGAAAGGTCACTGGTTCGAATCCCTGAGCCGGTCAAGGTGGAAAAATCTTCCGTTCTCCCTTGAGCAAGGCAGTTAACCCCCAAAAACAACTGCTTCCCGTGTGCTGTGGATGTTGATTAAAGCAACCCCCTGCACCTCTCTGATTCAGAGGGGTTGGGTTAAATTGGGAAGACGCATTTCGGTTTAATGCATTCAGTTGTGCAACTGACCAGGTATCCCATCCTATAAAGTAGGATTACTAAAACTACAAGAGACCCAGATTCATAGTTTCTTTATCGTCACAGTTCTACCATGACCCCAAGAAATAGAATAACTTCCAAGAGGTCAAAACCATTGCCAGGACTGTGGGAAAAGGAATGACTTCAGCATAATTTATGAATGAATTGTGTGGAATTACTGAAGAAGTCCCCGTTGTGTTGGCTGCTGTAACGTTGTCAACCATTTCTATTACTGGGGAAACTCAAGTCAGCAAGATTTCCTTGTTATTCGAATCTCTGCAGTAATGCATATATGAATTGTTCTTATAAACAGAGAGAGAAACTAAATTGCAAGCACGATGTTCCATGCTCTGCTGTGATACTGGAGAAACTGTCCCTTCAGATTGGTGTGTGACGAGCACCGCCATATATAGCAACACATTGCATGGCATTACTGTTATGGTGTGATTACAGTACTAGTCAACACGGCATCCAGTTGTTATGTGGTTATTACTGTGTGTGTGTGTGTGTGTGTGTGTGTGTGTGTGTGTGTGTGTGTGTGTGTGTGTGTGTGTGTGTGTGTGTGTGTGTGTGTGTGTCAAAAACAGCAGTTGACATTTCCATTCACTGTATGGATGTGCAAATCAGATCAAACTGCTTGCATTTAGTAAATACTATACTGCATTGTTTATTATTCTAAACCTGTTCAATTGACTTCAGAAAAGAGACACAAACAGTTCCCTCATACTAAATTGCAAAGAACATATAAGAGAAATAACCCACACTTAAGTTTTATCATTTTTAAATATTAAATATATAAAATGCAGCTAAGGTAAGAGATGATCCGTCCAAAGAAAATGTGTTATCATTCAAATTGTATATTTTCTAGTTTTATTAAAAACTCACAATTGTTTTCAACATGTTGTATTTATACAGTGAATGGTCTAATATGCACTGGAGGTCACATAAGCTTAGGTTTATTAGAACAATAACAGACATACCATGAGGGTTTGATATTTAAAGAAAGTAGCAGCCGCTAGCTGCATATTCGACCATTAATTTAATAGTTTGGATTTCCTTTGAAGACACAAAAATAAAACCTGTCTAAGTATGCTATATTAACAACTTTATGAATGTTTTTCAGCAGACTACAAAAATGAAGAAGTAAATTACTCCTTAGCATTTTTTAACTCAACATGTTCTGCAGATGATGGTGCAAAGCACTTTTACAGTATTTGTGCTATTTTTTATTTGGCAACTGTCTACTTGTGTTTTTTTTTGTGTGTTTTTTTGTTTTTGTAAACAACATCTTGTACAAACTAGCACAGTGAACCACAACCCCAGCAAACGTGTTTGTCTTCATACAATATAAATAAAATCAATACAAAAGTTTGGTTGGTTGCTTGGAACATTTTATCTGGATCAAGAGATTCTAAAACATGGTTTGACACTTTTAACTCCTGAATTAAATATATTACGTAAACAGTTGACTGTTCTAAGTCCCTTTCAGACCCCCATTAAAATATTTTTAGAAGGTAGACTTCATTTAGCAACATTTCAAGTTCTGTTCAATTTAAATATAACTTTGCCTTTTGTTTTCCTTTTTGAAGGCCAACTTCTTCAGATTTGGTGGTTTGATTTTTTAACCAAAAAAAGGAAACTGTCCAGATGGAGAGAAAAAAATGTATTTCCCTGGCCTTCAGAAATATATTTAGTGTCAAAAAGGTTGTTTAAGTGTCAATATGGCA
The DNA here is from genome assembly GCF_901001165.1 of Salmo trutta. Taxonomy (NCBI): domain Eukaryota; kingdom Metazoa; phylum Chordata; class Actinopteri; order Salmoniformes; family Salmonidae; genus Salmo; species Salmo trutta. Next base: position 27,262,158 of record NC_042982.1, read on the forward strand.
GAGCCTTGAGAGGCAAAGAGGTCTGAGGAGCTTTTGAATAAATACAAGGGACACGTCTAGTGCCATAAATAGAGTCTGACGCCTTTCAGCCTTCTTCTAATTCCAGCGGCGCAGGTTAGCGTTCAGACCAACAACCCTTCCTTCTTTTCTCTGTAAATCTGTTGAGTCTTTGACAGTAGCTAATGATGTTTTTGTGGATGTGGGACATATTACTTGTTTTCAGAATAGTTGTTTTCCCAGTGGCGTGTGTTTGGAGGGGCGTCGCCTTGCTAGGCCACTGACAGGAGTCAGGAAGGGTCACAGCCATGGAGAGCAGGGGCCTTGGGCAGCCAAGGGCCCACAGGGTCAACAGTCACACACAGTCTTTTATGTGTGACAGTCTTTTTATTCGGGTTTAGAGAAAGAAGCAATCGAAACATCAACACAATACCAAGGTAAATGTTTACAACCACATTGTCCACGTTTTGTTTTTCGCCATATTTTTTTTCCCTGCAAAAAATATCATATGGGGAAATGAAATAATTAAATATGATTGACAAAAAATGATTTGACTGGTGTCCCTACCCCTGCCCTTACCCATGCCCACTCTCCTGTCCTCCCCTATTGAATCTCTTGATGGTACAGTCCGCTCTCTAGAGCTACCAGACGGTGCCCTCATTCATTTCCGAGGGTGCGTGGGACAGGTGGTTGCCGTATCCGCTGCCATTGAGGGATAGTGAGGTAAAGGGTGGGCTGGGGCCGTACACCTCAGAGGAGATGCTGTGCATGGGCCCCGGGATGCCTGGCTCCGGGCTGGGTGAGTCCCCAGGGTGGTGGGACATGATGTCAGAATAGCGCTGCACCTCACTGGAGGGGTGGTGCCCGGGCAGGGGATGGTCCATACCACCTAGAGGGGTGCCTGTGGGGCCTGAGGAGGGCACGAATGGGAGGTCTATGGGGGTCTGTGCCTGCGACGATGGAGGCCCCTGAGGAAAGAAGTCGTAGTTCCCTCCTGGACCGTAGTACTCGCTCTGATAATCTGCAGATCGACAAAAAAATCTGGGTTAGCCTGGGAACAAATGATCTCAGAAATATTCAGGAATTCATTGAATATACATAGCCTGAAGTTGCATAAGGAGAAACCTTCGCCGAGGCACATTAGTCAAAGCATGTTACACTTAAATCAAAACTGCAATTGGGTGGGGAGAGCAACGCAGGAGCAAAATTAATTAAAATGGGGACCATTTAATCAGAGATTTTACCTTCTGAGATCCATTTCTTTATTACAGCAGAATACTATTAGGCCCACTGTACACCACAAAGGACCCGAGTCCCCCACACACTATTGATATCCACAAAACATGATAGGAAAATTGAAATAAGGATGCACACTACAATCAAGAGAATTCTACATTAATATATTCTGAGGGCTTTGAAATGTTGCTAGTTCAATCCCCAAGGTGAAAAATCTGTGAACTGCCCAAAAACAGTGTCATTTGAAAAGAAGATAAACATATTCGATTGACTTTGTATATTAATCATTTTTCTAAATTCTTCACAATTTATTGTGAGTTTATTTCTCAAATGCAAATACCCTCTCCAAGCATCAACATTCTAAATATTCCTCAAAGAAACGCAAAATGCATGTCACAACCACATTTTCAAGCACCTTCCTAGGGAAAGAGTAGGCCTACAAATGCACAGTTCTTGCATGTGAATGTCATCGTCATCTTGTCAGGAAAAAAGTAAAGAAAATTCGGTCAGCGAGATAACGCTATCGCTTGGAGCCCTCTCGAACTAACCCATTGACCTAAATGATATGGATGTGTTATTAACGGACCCGTTCAAGACAGCGATCACCGAGAAGGCCGCGGGAATTTGGTAATGAGAAACTTCCCCTCTTAATACAGTTTGAATGTTGACGTAATATACCTGACATAAAGAGAACAATATTAATAGTGTTCTAGTGATTATTCATTCATATTTAATGACTCATTCAGGCATCTTGCATGAATTGTTATTGCGCGCTGTTTAGCTTACATGGACGCCATATCATGATTGATTCTCCTTGCTACTGTAATTGTTATTTTTATTAGGCCTATTTGATTTATTTTTATTTTCTAGTTTGGACACATGGGTCAGATGATTGGAGTATAATCTGAGACAATACTTAAAGAGACATTATTTAAACATTGTAATTTAACAAACTCAATTTAGAATCACTTCAGACCTTTTTGTGGTGTTTTGGCACATGCATAATCTATCGTAATTGTTAATTATCTCCCATTATAAATAACTTTTTTTAACACGTGAAGATTTGGCACAGCATCCTAACTAATCCATCTCTAGATAATGTCCATCCATACCGAAACATTTAAAAGCACTCCTCTCCGTGCAGGTCAAATTCCAATGATGTGTGTTGTGCTCAACTGATAAGCCATGATAGTCATCAAAGGCGTCCTGGGGCAGCGCGACAAATGGAAACAGCACTTGGTGGACACGTAAAATTATTCGACATTTCAGAAAAACATGTGAAACCGATAAACCCGCTGGGACACGCAAGCCTTGTCATCACTCGTCTTACCTCCGTAGTAAGAGAAAGGACCGTTTGGAATTAATTCCCCGGGTTCCAGCCGGTCCACTAGCGTTCTCATTCTCCTCGGGCTCCGGAAGAACGCGTGCCGTCTCGCGCCCAGGGCGCTCAATTGCTTCATGCGTCGCTCTTTAGACCGCCGGTTCTGAAACCATACCTACGGAGCACACAAGTCAGCATAGAGCAACGTTAATGAAAATGAAATGGATTGGAAGAATTTAAGTGCACATATTACTTCTGGAGAGTTGGAGACAAAGAGAGGCTCAAACCAAAGATTGCCTCTGTTTCCAAAATGACGTTTGACCACAAATCTCAATATATTAATTAAGATAAAGCATTGAATACACACATGATGTAAATGTGCAGAATCCAAATGGCATAGTTAGTAAAATAAAAACAAACACTTTACTTCACAACAGATCGAAAACCTTTTTTTGTAGAAATATCATTATAGATTGGTAGCCTATATCAAAAGTAGCCTAACTTTGATATCAGATCTATTCAAACAATATAAGCATTATGTATGGTGTCAGTTTGTTCATAATTATTAGTCCTTTACCGTTTTAATATCATTGCTTTGTTTATAGATCCGTGATCAACGTCAAAGCAACACCTAGGGCCCTGTTTGTGCCCGTGCGCGCGCTGCCCTGCATGGTCAGGTTCGGTGCGTGGTGACGTGATGGAGTGAAGTCGTATTGCAGGGACAAGATTACTACTAATTATCGTCACTCCAGACTCACAGATCTAACCTCAGTGTAATGATCTTTTAACCCTCCATTTAACCCGACTGAGGGGGCAGCAGCGGGAACCTTTAAAATCTCTAATTAATACTTAATAGGAGGGTTGTTACCGATTTATTAACCGGCTCTGTGAGGTTATTATTTCGTAATCTATATATCCACCCTTGAATTCCTTGTGCTAATTATGCTCTTCCCTGATGCTCTTATATATCCAACCTCGCCATTTTATTCATCTCCATAAACCTTTTTTTTTTTCTTGATATGCCGTTCAATCTTTTGTTAATAGTTTTCTACGTCCCCGCAGCACTAGCACCATCATGGGAGACTCAGCTGCGTTGATGCGCTTATTTGTGTGCACATACGATTTATTTTTCTAACTTAGGTGACACGATACAGAGAGCAACTAAACAATTTAATATCAGGGGTTCGTCTTCAGTAGCCTCATTTTCAGTAGCCTAATTTTAAACTCTTGAAAATAGGCCACAAATAATGCCACCAGACAAAAAAGCCATCCATATGATAGCTACTTTTTGGAATTATGTTGCGCAATTTGTCAAAATTAAACATGTCAAATAAATACCACTGGTAATAATAATAATAATAATAACGACAGCAACAACAACAATAATATTGATACTAAAAGTATTGATAATAATTTAGCTTGTTGTTGTTGTTGTTATTATATGTCAAATATTATTATTTATTATATGCTTATTCAAATGATTTACCCTATTTCAAATGATTTAGCCTAGACTAGACTGGGGGATAAGGAGGCATTTTTAATTCTCCTGAAACAGATTTATGCGTTTACACTTGACTGAAAATGGTCACAGCATGGCTAAATGTGGTCGCAAAACGTGATTGCACAGCGTTGCCAAGACTCCCATCGCTCTCACCAGTCTCAGTCCAGTTGGCGTGTTTACCCAGCCTGCACGCCAAGAATCAAAAATACCCATATAAATTACGCTTTCCAAATAAACCTCGATGGCAGCCAATTTTTCGCTCGTTCAATTCAATGTGACCATGCAATTTCTAGGCAACCCATCTTTAAGCGGGAAGGCAGATGAGAAAGGAGCGGAGTGATTGTGATGAGGCCTCACTGTTTGTGGCGAACTGTTGACACGGTGCCCAACATGGAGAAACAATTGTCAACCAAGACCCCACTCCACGTGGCCCGCCATTTTTTTTGTTGATCAGGCGCTCAGAGAGATACTTTCCATAAAATATAAGCTGCTATATCACACGTTTTAATAAGTGCGTAACCCTGAAAGCGCACAAGGTGAGGGTCTCCCAAGTCCCCTCCTCTCACAACGGCTCGTTCCCTCTGCAATATACCGTCCTCATCCACTCTCATACCAATAAGACATGAGCTGTATCAGGAATTATATTTACGTCATTATAGTGCATTTGTCATTGCCATTACCTGAATTACTCTCATGTTCAGCCCTGTCTCCTGTGCGAGCTGCTCCCTGATGTGTCTCGTGGGTTTGGGGGTGGCAGCGAACGCCGCTTTCAGGGTCTCCAGTTGCTTTGCTTTGATGGTGGTTCGCGGTCCACGTCGTTTACCGCCAAGGTTTTCGCCATCATTCTCATTACTACCCGTTTCTTTGTCCGACAAATTGGCTATTTCAGTGTCCTTTACATCGTCCTGTAACTGGTCTTGAGAATCTGGTGATAAACTTGGATCGCTACATGCTGTTACTGTAAAAACGAAAAAGGACACGAAAAGCTTAGACACACAGTCCATGTGTAACCCTATAAGTTCAATGAAATAAGGAATGTGAATGATTACTATTGTGTAGGCCTATTTTTCCTTTTTAGGCATTTATGTAGGCTTATTACACTATAGGCCTAATAATAACCTATGCCGATTAAAATTATTTTTATGAACACTATTTGTCCATCAGTTACTTTTCAACGACCAATTCATGAAATGTCATAAAATGGGCCTACAATAACATCAATAGGCTTATGGGTCTACAATAGCCATACAACCAAAGGCCAATAATTAACATCTATGCAAATAGAATTTGATATTTCGGCTCATAAATAGACCTCAAATTCAAATAAATCTCTAGCAATCTTGTGAAAATATAGGTTATGCAATTGCGCAAATCCTTATTTCAGTTTTTACCATAAAATGAAATAATTTATGCGTCGGGCCTAGAATAAATGCAAGAGTACGGCCATTTTCTCAATCAAAACATTGAATTGATGCATGATCATTCAACATCAAACGATGGGTGGAACACGTCACATCCATCACAATTTAGTATCCATGCGCCCAAAATTATAGAGCCAATTTGGCCGTATAGGCCTACCTGAGAGAAGGTTTGTGTCTTTCCCATTGCTATGGGTTAGATAATCTTCTTTGCAGACAAATTTGTTTTCGTCTATGATGTAGAGTTCCTCTCCCGTGGACAGCTGTTTGTTACACATCATGCAGGTGAAGCAGTTGAGATGAAACACTTTGCTCCTTGCCCTCCGGACCAAGTCGTTCGGCGAGATGCCCTGAGAACAGCCCGCGCACTTTGTCCCGAACCTCCTGTGAGGGGATACAGGAATAATGCATGATTATTAAAATGTGTTTAGGCACAAAACCAAACAATATATGTTAGTATACAACGATTGCATATTGCGAGTGTGAATAAATACATATTTTTTAAATAGAAGTCACAGATTGGTCAACACTGTTAAGAAAATGTGTTATCTAGAGCCTAAAAAGGTTATTCGGCTGTCCCTATAGGATAACCCTTTGAATAACCCTTTTTGGTTCCACGTAGAACAGTTTCGGTTGCAGGCTATGTTCAACATATACAGGTTAAGACAAGAGGATTCTAATACCCCATAACTCTTTGCAATTCACCGGACCAGCGTTGCAATTTAGAAACGGCGCTAGTACTTATCAATGGAGCTGGTCACATGCATTTGTTTATTTTAGAACACTTCCGTATGGAATTACTTCGTTGTCTTAATCTTCCCTTCTTCAACCTAGGTTGCAGGTTGAACCGTTTTGGGTTCAATGTAGAACCCTTTCCACAGACCGTTCTACATGGAACTCAAAAGAGTTCTACCTGGAGCCAAAAAGGGTTTTACCTGGAACCAAAAAGGGTTCTCCTATGGGAACAGCTGAAGAACCCTTTTGGAACCCTTCTTTCTAAGTGTATGAATAGGCCTGCTGGCTCCCAATTACAATGGTTCACGATGAGAATGATTCCATAATTGCCATATGGGGTCCCGTTCTTTATTATTATGGTTGATTGAAATTGGCCCTGTACTTATTTTATATTGCTGCATTCATTATCAACGGAAAACTTGTCTTACTTTTCCCAATCCAAAATCATTTGTTCTATTATAAATATGTTTTTGTGTAAATAAGATAATTGCCTAGAATTCCATTTTAAGCCTATTAAGACCTATTCGGATAAAACGTATTTTTGTGTGGTCCATTCCGCAATTTAGCTGATCATTATGACCAAACAATACATAATGTAATTACACAAAACAACAGGACTAAATGTTGAACACGATTAGGCAATAATGTTCTCTAGGGTATTGGGAAAATAAAGACTTATACACCATAATATACATTGCAATATACAAGTTATTACTTGAATGTGTAATGATCCTATGTTTGTTGATTGTAACATAAACTGTGTATTGAGATGGTGTACACTGACTGCAGGTCTGTGATTGCATTGTCTGCTTGTTTGATCTTTTTAAAAGGTTTATTATTTAAATCCACCTATCACGTCCTTCTCACTGGAGCCGTGTAAACACAAGGACCTGGGCAGATAGCTGCCACTGGGCCGAGACACACTTCCTCCACACTATTCTGATGAAGGATTGATTCTAGCCGCTTCTCTTCACCTCTACGCCATTATAAACAACGTGTGATTTCCTTCATACCCTTTACAGAGGACGAGTACACACGCGTTTAATGTTGCTGTCCAGTTTTTAGCATAAGAATACAAATTAACATGCCTTTAATTACTGGCTGCCTCCTAATCAAAGCTTCTGAAGGACCCCCTCCAAATCCACCTTCACACCTAGCACTTATTAGAAATTCTGGAGGAATGATTTATCTATCGAACGATATTATACTTTTTTAAACTGATATTTAGAGTGGTTCATGTATTAATTAGTGCTATCTGTAATAAAATCCATGAAGTATTTAATCTTGAGTATTCCTATCATTTTGTATAAGCAAATGATAATGTTAAATGTTTTGATAGAAAAAGGCAGAAAAGTATTGTCTTAACAGTTGTCTAAAGTACAATTTGAAGGAATAAGGTGTAATTATCGTACGTCATTTATTTTAAAATGAGTTATGGGCTCTACTTTTGAGTTCATTAGTTCAGTAGTTAGAGATTCACCTCTGGGTTTTTTTGTTACACTAAACAAATAACTGTGTTTATATGTTCATTATTAGCCTATAATAAATTATATTGAAAATGTTTTGTATTTGAAATATATCCTTATGAGTCTTTTTGGGGGAAATTGTGCATTTGACTGAGAACATTAGGATAGTAGTGTTTACTAAACAGAAACATGGCAAATGTTTATCCAAGACTGTACATCTGAAATAATAATTACTGTGGTAAAGGACGAATGAAAGGGAGCAAGCTCCCACCGGTCAAGCTTACCTAAAGAAGTCGTTTTTGCAGTATAGTTTCCCCTCTCGAGAAAAACATTTCTCTGTTAAATTGCATTTACACTCGCAGCACTGTACGCACTTGACGTGCCAAGCTCTGTCCAGAACATTGAGGAGAAACCTGTCCAGTATAGGCCTCTCGCACCCGGCACAGTGGACCATCGTCTTTGGATTTGCACCCACTCCGCAACCGTGGTCTGTTCAGCCTCCTGAGGTTGTGGTCGTCTCACTCACACTCTGACTTGAGCAGAAAACAAATCAACAACACACACGGATCATTGGATGTTTTGTATTTGTAATATTTGGTTCCTTATTCGCTCGGAGGTCCTGGATCAATGTGTTCACATAAACAGTCGATGGGTAGCCTGGTCGCTATCCTACCTCTTCTTCGCTCCTCTGAAGTGGTCAGCATGGAGGTTTATAGGATCCAAGTACAGGATGGAGACCGTTAGCCAGGATGTAATTCAGGATGGCGACCGTTAGCCAGGATGCGTCCTCCCGGGTGAGGTAGTGCCAAAGCCTTAGACGCCTCGAAAATCAGTCCTTTGGATCCTCTCCCATACACCCAACACACATCGGCTTAAATGAAGCCAATCAAATGGCAAAAATTATCAAGCCACCTCTGAAGATTGGTTATACTGCGAGCACCATAGCCTATCAGCAAGTATCCGTGGTCGTCAAAGTGAAGCATTGGCCGAAAAAGCTATGTGCCAGTCACTGCTGAAGACGCACATCTAACAAAATGGGTTTGGGGCAATACTGTCACACAACAAGACGCGCGTGCCTATAAATAATTCAATGTTCTTTGACATGACCGCTTATCCACTGTTGAGCACCCGATAAGAATCGAAACAATTAACCACCAAAATATTTCAAGGAAAAGTGGGTTTCCTCCTGCTCTGTTGGCTAGCTGTCCCCTCGAGCTCTCTTTTGGTAAATTATGCTAGTGATGGTAGGATGCGTGTGACATCTCCGCGTACAGTCTCTAGTACTCTGCATGTTCCTGAAAGCACACGAGCCAGCCTTATTCACAGGCTCGTGACGTCAGGCAGTGGAGAAGCCAATCAGCAGCGCGCCATGCAAGTAACCATTAGCAATCCCTTCAAAGCCAAGCCGGTGCATTCTGTACTATTTATGGGGAACTGAAGAAACCAATTGTCAAATATTCCCAGAAACGGTTATATGTTAGTGAATGTATGTGGACGGAAAGACGACGACCGTTGAGGTAAAAACAGCACAATCATCCGCTTATCAATTGTCTGCGGCGAGGGAATGGACATGAAGAATGATTTGATAAGGTAGATATGGGCATCTTATTAACGTTCTCTCCGGATCCTGCATGGATCGTCCCCGTGGGCGAGAGAGAGCTAGTCTTCGTTTAAAAACAGTAGCACGTCTATCGTCTATTGATATAACAAAATGGGATGGAATGCATGCTTTTGTTGCTTTTTTCTTTTTTTTGTGGAAAAATATCATTTTGACTAAGTTTTAGCATATAGTATATTGGCTACAGAAGTGACTTGACTTTTGCCATACAATAGGTTATTCAATTATCAATGACAAGATATAATTCATAGGTCTGATTTCAGACTTAAATTGACCGAATGTTTTTTATTAGAATGGGCAGCCTCTCCAATGTGCCAAGACGAATGTGGTGGTTCAGGATTAAAACGTTTTAGATTATAGTTTAGAGACAAATTCGCAATTATGTGTAAATTACCTATGGGAAATTAAATTGGCATGGGCTAGAAATCAGTATTTACCCAAAACAGGAATTATGTTTCACAATTCGAAATAATCAGAGGTATAGGCTATGTCCTGGTGGCTGTTATAACTTTTTTCATCATATGCTTTTACTTGAAGTGTTTTTCTTGACAGCTGCTCATAGCCTTCTTACCTTTTATGCATGTTATCATTTATTTGCCATGATCATAATTTAATCACTATTTCAATCCACGTTGCCCACCAATACATCTCAGCAGTGCTGTACTCTCTTTGATCTTTTGTGGAGCATGGGTGACGTGAAAGACGAAGAGGCTCAACAGTTTAGAGGTTGCTAGATCACTGTGACAGTTGCTGATTGCTTCAACACCTTAGGACGTTTAATTGAGGCCTTTCAATCCACTTACCAGAAGTGGAGCAAAAAACTTTACCTAGAAGCTTGCAGACTCCAAAATAGTTGGGGCTATGCATTATGTAGACCTTTAGAAAACTGAAAGTATTATAAGACTTTCAGAGTTAAGAGAAATATTCATGTGTTTTACAGAACCAAAACTGCTCTTAATTTTTTAGGAATGTCTAAATGTTCTTACTATTGATGTGTTTTTAGTTAGGTTTATGGTGACTTCACATATCCAGCCATCACATTTCCTAGTTTTGCAATTGTTTTTAAATCATCCTTCATAGACCTGTCTTTAAAGCTCAATGGAAGTTGAATCCTCTTTGAATCTTTTGAATTCTTGCTTTCACAAATTAACGTCTGTAAAATTATAGCTTAATAAATATAGTATTAAAAGTAAATAAGTTGTAATAGTTTTATTTGTGAAGTGTTGACACTAAATGTTTTGGGACTGATTGGATACTTTCAGACATTGTGAGGGAAAGTGATGCCGTTCGCACTTGTCATGGGGTGACACCACAACAGGGAGCCATCATCCTAAAGGCCTCCTCTCTCACTCTCTCCTAGCCTATGAGATTACATTTCTTTATGACACCTAATCTTACATCATCACTATCTCACTTCTCTCGCTCACACATGCTCACACGCACACACACACACACACACACACACACACACACACACACACACACACACACACACACACACACACACACACACACACACACACACACACACACACACACACACACACACACACACACTGTTGGGCAGTGCCGGATTTTTGTACAAACGTTACAGTCTGAAATCTGGAATCAATAGCACGCTTCCTCGTGCATATGGGCTACTTCTCTTGTAAAATGGAGGTGTGGGCAGGACAAGGCCGCGACCGGCCCCATACTATAAAAACACGGTGACAGCTGCCTCAGAGCGTCTGGGGAGCGCCTATTTTGACTGCGGCACCCTTTCGATGACATGTGTTGTCCCCGGGGAAGAATAACAGATAAGAGATAAACACACAACATCCTCGAGCCCCGGCATCTCTCTCTCTCTCTCTCTCTCTCTCTCTCTCTCTCTCTCTCGCACATACACAACATCCCCGCAACCTGGTATCTCCCTTTCTCTCTCTCTCTACGTGTGACTGTGAGAGATTTTAATTCATATGCTAAACATCTGGTTACATTTCCATCAATAACTCACTGAGAGAGAGCTATGCTCAATCATGAGGCATCAAAGCCAAAGGAACTGAATAATACTAAGAAATGCTATAGATGGAAGGAAAGTAGTGTGGAAGTCTACCAAAAAAATAATAAGGCAACAACAAATTCCATCCCTTCTAGACAATTTCCTGGACAAAATGTTTCCCTGTAATAGTGAACATGTAAACTTAGTAGAAAACCTGAACAGTATATTTAACCTCTCAGCTTCCCTACCAAATCTAAAAATTTTAAGCAGACAACCTAAGAAAATTACAATGACAAATGGTTAGATGAAGAATGCAAAAACCTAAGAAAGAAATTGAGAAACCTATCCAACCAAAAACATAAGAGACCATGGAAACCTGAGCACACGCCTTCACTATGGTGAATCACTAAAACATTACAGAAATACGCCATGGGAAAAAAAGGAACAGCATATCAGATATCAGCTTAATGTAATTGAAGAATCCATAGAATCTAACCACTTCTGGGAAAATTGGAAAACTCAACAACAAAAAAACAACAACACAAAGAGCTATCTATGTCACGTCCTGACCACAGAGAGTCCTTATTTTCTATGGTAGAGTAGGTCAGGGCGTGACTGGGGGGGTTAGTCTAGTTTATTATTTCTATGTGGGGTTCTAGGTTTGTTTTTCTATGTTGGTGATTGTGTATGATTCCCAATTAGAGGCAGCTGGTAATTGTTGTCTCTAATTGGGGATCATACTTAAGTAGCATGTTTTCCACTTGTGGGTTATGGGATATTGTATTTTGAGTAAGTGTATGTAGCGCCTCTGTAGTCACGGTTCGTTGTTCGTTTATTGTTTTTGTATTTTTCTTAGTTTCACTTTCTAATAAAATATGTGGAACGCCACTCACGCTTCGCCTTGATCCGTTTCTACAAACGATCGTGACAATCTATCCAAATGGAGATGTATGGATAAACCACTTCTCCTGTCACGTTCGTCGTAATGACATTCAGACCAAAGCGCAGCGTGAAATCGGTTCGACATTTTATTTGACGTAAACCGCACAAAAAAACAATAAAGAACCAACGAAACGTGACGTTCTGGAGTGCTCACAGGCAACTACACAAAAACAAAACAAGATCCCACAAAACACAGTGGGGAAATGGCTGCCTAAATATGATCCCCAATCAGAGACAACGATAAACGGCTGCCTCTGATTGGGAACCATACCAGGCCAACATAGAAATAAAACAACCTAGATTACCCACCCTAGTCACACCCCAACCTAACCAACATAGAGAATAAAAGGCTCTCTATGGTCAGGGCATGACAGTACCCCCCCCAAAGGTGCGGACTCCGGCCGCAAAACCTGACTCTATAGGGGAGGGTCCAGGTGGGCATCTAGCGTCAGTGGCGGCGTCGGTGGCGGCTCCGGTGCGGGGCGAAGTACCCTCTCTGCTCGTGGATCCGCCAGCATCGGTGGCGGCTCTGGTGCGGGACTTTACCCCTGCCCAGACCACGGGTCCGGCCATGGACCCGGGTAGAATGCCGTGTCCGCACTGGGCCTCGGCGCAGAGGAGGACCCCGGCCATGGAGCTGGGTTGAACGCTGCACCCGGACTGGGCATCGGCGACGAGGAAGGCTCCGGCCATGGAGCTGAGTTGGCCGCCGTGCCTGGACTGGGCACCGGCGCAAAGGAAGGCTCCGGCCCTGGAGCTGTGGATGCCGTGCCTGGACTGGACATCGGCGCAGATGAAGGCTCCTGCCATGGAGCGGGACTGGACGCTGTGCCTGGACTGGGCACCGGCGCAGAGGAAGGTTCCGGCCTTGGAGCTGGACTGGACGCCGTGCCTGGACTGGGCACCGGTGGAAAGGAGGTCTCCGGCCTGTGGACCATTGTAGGAGATTCTGGACTGTGGACCGTCGTAGGAAGCTCTGGACTGTGAACCGTTGCCGGAAGCTCTGGACTGGGAAACGTCGCCGGAAGCTCTGGACTGGGAACCGTCGCCGGAAGCTCTGGACTGGGAACCGTCGCCGGAATCTCTGGACTAGGGACCGTCGCCGGAAGCTCTGGACTGGGGACCATCGCCGGAAGCTCTGGACTGGGGACTGTTGCCAAAAGCTCTGGACTGGGGACCATTGCCGGAAGCTCTGGACTGTTGATGCGCACTGGAGGCCTAGCGCGTGGAGCCGGTACAGGTGGCACCGGACTGGTGACACGCACTTCAGGGCGAGTGCGGGGAGCAGGCACAGGACATGCCGGACTGGGGAGGCGCACTGGAGGCCTGATGCGTGGGACCGGCACAGGTTGCACCGGACTGGTGACACGCACTTCAGGGCAAGTGCGAGGAGCTGGCACAGGAAGTACTGGGCTGTGGAGGCGCACTGGAGACCTGGTGCGTAGGGCCGGCACAAATCGTACCGGAACGATGACACACTTCGCACGGCGAGTGCGGGGAGCTGGCACAGGACGTACTGGGCTGTGGAGGCGCACTGGAGACCTGGTGCGTAGAGCCGGCACACATGGTACCGGACAAATGATACACTCCTCAAGGCAAGTGCGGAGAGCTGTCACAGGACGTACAGGGCTGTGGAGGCGTACTGGAGACCTGGTGCGTGGAGCTGGCACAGTTTTTACCAGACTGCTAGCACGCTCCTCAGGACGAGTACGGAGAGCTGACTCAGGTGGCATCAAACAGATAACACGCTCCTTAGGGCGAATGTCGTGCATCATACACCAACACAACAACTCTGTCATTTCTCTCTCCTCCAATTTCTCCATCAACTCACTAACGGTCTCTGACTCTCTCCATTCACTCTCCTCCAATTTCTCCCTCTTCTCCCAGATTGGCTCTGGTTCGCTCCTCGGGTCCGCCAACCACCCCGTGTGCCCCCCAATTTTTTTGGGGGGGGGGCTGTCCTTTGGGCTTTCCTAGTGGCCGCGAACGCTGGCGTCGTCGCTGTCCTCCCTTCTCTCCTTGCGTCTGCCGCCAAGGAAGGCAATCCTACCTGCCAGGATTTCCTCCCAAGTCCAGGATCCCTTCCCATCCAAAATCTCCTCCCAAGTCCAGGATACTCTCTCCTCCTGGGCACGCTGCTTGGTCCTGTTGTGGTGGGATCTTCTGTCACGTTCGTCATAATGACATTCAGACCAAAGCGCAGCGTGAAATCGGTTCAACATTTTATTTGAATTGAACCGCACAAAAAAAAAACTATGATTGGGAACCATACCAGGCCAACATAGAAATAAAACAACCTAGATTACCCACCCTAGTCACACCCCGACCTAACCAACAAAGAGAATAAAAGGCTCTCTATGGTCAGGGCGTGACATCTCCAATCTTTTTGTCTCTATACAAAGAACAAACCACAAAAAAACATATACATGGTCAAATACAAATCTTAGAATAAACTAGTAAAGACTACCAGAACATTCTCCAATTACATTGAGAATACAAACCCTCCAACCCAAAAAGGCATGTGGGGTTGATAGTATCCTAAATGAAATGATAAAATAAACAGACCACAAATTCCAATTGGCTATACTTAAACTCTTTACCACCATCCTCAGCTCTAGCATATTCCCCAATATATGTAACAAAGGACTGATCACCACAATTTGGGGTGGCAGGTAGCCTAGTGGTTAGAGCGTTGAGCCAGTAACCGAAAGGTTGCTAGATCAAATCCTCGAGCTGACAAGGTAAAAATCTGTCATTCTGACCCTGTAAAAGGCTGTTCCTAGGCTGTCATTGTAAATAAGAATTTGTTCTTAACTGACTTGCCTAGTTAAATAAAGGTTAAATAAAAAAAACACACAAAAGTGGAGCCAAATTTGACCCCAATAATTACAGTGGAATATGTGTAACAGCAACCTTGGGAAAATCCTCTGCATTAACAGCAGACTTGTACATTATTGCATGACAGACCACGTATTGACCCTGCACACCCTTATTGATAAACAAGCAAAACAAAGGCAAAGTCTTCTCATGCTTTGATGATTTCATTTGGCATGAGGGCCTGCATTTTTTTCCACAGGGATGGGGGGGGAGACAGGGATGCAGCTTAAGCCCCACCCTATTCAACATATATATCGATGAATTGGCAAGGGCACTAGAACAGTCTGCAGTACCCGGCCTCACCCTACTAGAATCTGAAGTCAAATGTGTACTGTTTGCTGATGATCTGGTGCTTCTGTCCTCAACCAAGGAGGGCCTACAGCAGCACCTAGAGCTTCTACACAGATTCTGTCAGACCTGGGCCCTGACAGTAAATCTCAGTAAGACAAAAATAATGGTGTTCCAAAAAAGTTCCAGTTGCCAGGACCACAAATACAAATTCCATCTAGACACCATTGCCCTAGAGCACACAAAAAATGATACATACCTCAGCCTAAACATCAGCACCACAGGTAACTTCCACAAAGCTGTGAACGATCTGAGAGACGAGGAAAGAAGGGCCTTCTATGCCATCAAAAGGAACATAGAATTTGACATACCAATTAGGATCTGGCTAAAAATACTTGAATCGGTTATAGAACCCATTGCCCTTTATGGTTGTGAGGTCTGGGGTCCGCTCACCAACCAAGAATTCACAAAATGGGACAAACACCAAATTGAGACTCTACATGCAGAATTCTGAAAAATATCCTCAGTGTACAACGTAGAACACCAAATAATGCATGCAGAGCATTAGGCCGATACCCGCTAATTATCAAAATCCAGAAAAGAGACTTTAAGTTCTACAACCACCTAAAAGGAAGCGATTCCCAAACCTTCCATAACAAGCCATCACCTACAGAGAGATGAACCTGGTCCTGGGGGCTCTGTTCAGAAACACAAACAGACCCCACAGAGCCCCAGGACAGCAACACAATTAGACCCAACCAAATTATGAGAGAACTAAAATACAATTACTTAACACATTGGAAAGAATTTACCAAAAAAAACAGAGCAAACTAGAATGCTATTTGGCCCAAACAGAGAGTACACAGTGGCATAATACCTGACCATTGTGACTGACCCAAAATTAAGGAAATCTTTGACTATGTACAGAATCAGTGAGCGTAGCCTTGCTATTGAGAAAGGCTGCCGAAGGCAGACCTGGCACCCAAGAGAAGACAGGCTATGTGCACACTGCACACAAAATCAGGTGGAAACTGAGCTGCACTTCCTAACCTCCTGCCAAATGAATGACCATATTAGAGACACATATTTCCCTCAGATTGCACAGACCCACAAAGAATTAGAAAACAAATCCAATTTTGATACGCTCCCATATCTATTGGGTGAAATATCACAGTATGCAATCAAAGCAGCAAGATTTGTGACCTGTTGCCACAAGAAAAGGGCAACTAGTGAAGACCAAACACCATTGTAAATACAACCTATATTTATGTTTATTTTTTTCCCTTTTGTACTTTAACTATTTGCACATTGTAACAACACTGTATATAGACATAATATGACATTTGAAATGTTTTTATTCTTTTGGAACGTTTGTGACTGTGAAGTGTACTGTACATTTTTTGTTTATTTCACTTTAGTTTGTGATCTATTTCACTTGCTTTGGCAATGTAAACATATGTTTCCCATAAGTTGAAATGAGAGAGAGAGAGAGAGAGTGTGGGGGGGGGCTTGGATGACCCAGCGGAGACACTTCAGACCATATAGTTTGGTCAACTCTTTCACATAAATAATAAATATATAGACGTTAATAGTAATCCTCATATAGCAACTTGATCTCATAGTCTCAATTTGGGATTTGAAGTAATTGGATGAAATTCGATTTTTTTTTTACCCATAAATATAGACATATGTACCTGTACAGTCATTGACCGTTGGGTCAGTAACAGAAAGGCTGGTGGTACGATTCCCCGAGCCGACTAAGTGAAAAATCTGTCGATGTGCCCTTGAGCAAGGCACTTAAATATATATATATATATATATTTAACTAGGCAAGTCAGTTAAGAACAAATTCTTATTTACAATGACGGCCTATGAACAGTGGGTTAACTGCCTTGTTCAGGGGCAGATCTAGCAAGCTTTCGTTTACTGGCCCAAAGCTCTAACCACTTGGCTACCTGCCGCCCCTAGGTTACTTAACCCTAATTGCTCCTGTATGTCGCTCTAGATAAGAGCGTCTGCTAAATGACTAAAATGTTAAATGTAAAAAGAGCGAGAGAGAGAGAATGGAGTAGAAAATTGTCTGAAGAAGACTTTTGACAGTTAGGCGATGAAACTTAACTCAGCCACAAATGACAGCTTGAAATGTTCAGACTTTTCAGGGGAGCATAAAAGGGAGACACTATTATGTGAGATATCTAGCCTTCCAAAAATGATTTCATAGTCTATACCACAAGCTCTGACTGAGGAATATAAAGTATTCTTACACTTAAACTAGGATACTAACATATGGGAAGTACAGACATACTAAATAGCTGTAAATAAATTACGTTATTTTCAGCACCAGTAAAATCTGACTTGTCACACAGGGAATAATCTTTCCTGATTTAGAAGAATAAACCATTCAGTACAGCATAACCCACAGAATGAGATTAATTCATGAATAAAAACTAAATCAGACATATATGAATATCTCAGGACCCCTCGAGGCAATGACGCGATTAAATGCAAAAGGATTACTGCTGTAATACGTATAGGAGTAATGTTTTGCACCCAGTCAACGCATTTTCATTTCGTATCCAGAAGGGGTAAATTCGAATTGTATTTAACCAAAGAAAAAGTATACGCCTACCCATGTGCTACAATTGGCACAATTGAAGATGCCTTAGTTAGTTTCTCCAAAATTCTAAGATAGGCACCACAAAACAATACGAAAGCAGGCCTCTATATAATTGAATATCTGCCTCTACAGTATATGTCCTCACTTTATGCCCATACTCAGCGACAGACTGCTCCAATGGGAGCTTGGTTTACTACTGCTCTTCTACAGTATATGCAGGGAGCAACGTTGGGGCAAGGCTAGAGGGAGCCATCGATTGAAAAACGCACAACACAAAACCAAACCAAACCGGGCACTAAACAGAGCATGAACTAAATCTCATTGCACATTCTCCTCCAGTCAAAAGATGAGACTGCTCTGTTGAGTAGGATATGTCAGATTGGCTGCTAACTTTTTTCGATGCATCTGTTTTTGTCTGTGTTGACTTAAACTGCATAGCCTATTGTCATCGGTGGTAAGGCCTAGATATACAAATAGTTTTCATGTGACAGGTGTAAGCTATTCTTATTTTGAGCACTTTTGTCTGTATTTCTATTTTATTCTAGTACATTCTTACTCGTCATACAATCAGACAATCCCCTAATACAATTTAGCCAAAAACGTAATGTAGCCTACATTGGCTTCTATAGGCCCTGGCCTTGTGTCATTTCCTAAACCTAAATAGAGCCCACTTTAAAATAATTATTAATTTGTTTTCTAAAATAAATGATACATTAATATTCTAAATAGCGTGTCAATGCCACACATCCTAGATGCAGATAATAACGCTATTTCGTTGAAGATAATGATTACCCTACTTTCAGGTTTAATAAAAGCCTTTTTGTGAAATGTATTTTTTTTATCAACAAACACATTATTTTAGTTTACGCTATTCACTAGGCCTACACATTTAACAAAATAAGTTGTATTTTTGTGTGCTTCTGATACGTGACCGGGCGAGTGGGAGTTGAAAGTGGGCAGTGGACTCTGTGATCGCTAGGCGTGCAGACACGCCGTGACTCCGGTAATAAAGTGAGAAATATTACCTCTGACTTGAGCTTTGATCAGCTGAGCGCACCGAGGACCGCCGAGAGCACTGTCGGAGGGGGGGGGGAGAGGAGCCGTGGGCGGGCAGGCTTCCCCTATAGCCCCCACCACTCCACAGCCCTGTTTGGGTACAATCACCATCCAGTTGGGATTTCCGATAGGCACGTCCCATTCATAAATCCATATTGAGCTCATAGAAATTAATGTGTTGTTGTTTTTGCTCTCATGTAATTCGTTTGGATTACAACTACAGAGTTTTAAAAAGATGAGGCCTCTTTCTCAGATCTCAGCCTTCCTGATCAAATATGAAAAAGGGATAGGTTACATTAAATAATTTAACAGTAGGTCCACGATTACAAAACGTTAAACTTCTAAAATGGTGGGGCAACCTAATTGCAGATGAAAATGTTGAAAACAAAAGAGAACTGAAATGCTCGTTTTAGTAGTACCTAGGTCTACAACTGGACTATTATCAGAATTATTCCTTATGTCGCATGAGAAGAAAACACTGTGATGACAAATGCAGTATTTATCATGAATGTGTTATTCATTCCTATTAAATCTTGAATGACTGATTATTATTGTTTGATTCCCATTAACTTTAAAAACGAAATACATGGATAAAACCGACCTCTTGGAAACGTTTTGAATTATTAGTACATGTATACAAATAAAATAAAAATCCTGTTGCTGTCATGAGACAAATAATGAACACAATGTGAAACATCTGACAATGTTAGCATAGTTTAACAAAGTCAATGTATATCATTTTTAATTGCATACACTAACAAAATAAATAAACAATATGCTCTCTTTTGCCATTAAGAGTTCATATATTTCCTCGAAAAATATTATTTCTCACACACTAAAAATAATAAATGGTATTGGAAGATCGCAAGATAATTACTTCTGACAAGGCAGCCTATATCATGTTTATTGTGCACGTGCGTCACGGAGCTAAGTGTAAGGGTCAGGGCGGGATCATTCTAATAGGTTCACCATCAAGCATGTTGTTTTCATAAAACGTATTCATTTTCACCGCGTGGACAAGGAGGCAGGCGAGAGAGTGTGCTGTCACTCAACACATCTCAAACAGAGCGCGGGCCACCGTGCGCGTCCACGACGTGAGGAGAGGGCCTGCCGCTCAGCTGTAGCCAACAGCCAAAACTGATTAGAAAGGTATAGAAACAAAGTCTGAGTAGAATCACAGCACAGCAATATCATACACCACAGACCAAATACCCCCGCAAAGACAAATAAAGAAAGGGAGAACAAATTAAAATAACAGGCTCCTGTCCATTGTTAGAAATCGAAATATTGAATTGTGAATCAAAACAATAAATAAGTATATTGTTCCATCTTTGAAATGATCAAGTGTAAACAGGCCACACCTAGACTAGATAGCCTAGGCCTACTCCAAAGATCCGTTGATTTTCCCTTGGATTTGTTGGAATCGGCACAAACATATGCCAATGATGACCTCGCAGAATATTGACCCCAAACTCTACATAAACATTTTCCTGACTTTCCAACTCCATCGCAGAGAGAGAAATTCGATGGAACTTATAGATCTGCTCTGACCGTCCCATAACCGGAACAGCTGCTGCTGCTCTCCCCAACCCGATAATCAACACGCTGACACGACAACTGTGCTGCTTCCATGGAACTGGTCTGTTCTCAGCGTGAAATAGGCCTAAATGCAACTTTCTATACGGAGGACGGATGGGGCGAATCCTCCAGTCCTCATCTTCCAGCCTCTTCCAATAATGCAGAATGCAATTCAATTGTTCTAAAACCATTATCCTATCTCATGAGTAATTTAAAGAGAGATACTGACGTGGGATCTATGTAGGCCTATTATGGACTATATTTAAGCAATCTCTCTTACTCATTGAATAACCTCACAATACTTGTGATATCCCACTGACCTTTATTCGAGTATAGGCAATACATGTAACACTAGGGGCGAATTCAATCTGGATAAAGATATAGGCCCACCCCAGCTCTGATGTATTATTATAGGCCCATGCACTTGTAGTTGGAGTATTACTGAATCCCAAAAGTTCTGATGTGACAGAAACAATATAAAGCATAATTCATTGAATTCACATATTCCTTCCTTCCTTCCTTCCTCTCATATATAACAAATATATGTCAAACATATAGGCCTAGGCCTACTCTAGTATACTCTCAACTGAAATTGAAATCAGAGGGAATTTACGTTATAGAAAATACAGACTGGTAGAAAATAGAAAGTATTATTATTATGAATCCCTTATGAAATGTATAGAGAAAGGGTCATTGGGAACAGTTGATCTAGTTTAGATTAATGATTCTCAATGCTTATTCTGCAATACGGGTGAAAGGCCTAGGCTCACTAATGATTCTAATATAATGTGTGGTGATAACCACTCCCTTCGAGATATTATCGCGCAGTGGGCAATGCTCTGGGGACGGCCTGCGAGGCTGAAAAGCGGCAGATAGCTTCTGCACGGGAGCGGATTTCTGCGTTAAAACCCCGCAAGCCTGGCCGGCTCTGATATCAAGTGCCCCGGGTTGAATTAAAATGGGCTACAGGGACGGCAGGATGATAGCTGTAAAATTTATTTTTCGACTTATTTTTTCACTCTCGTTTTTTATTTTTATTAGAAAATGTGCACACATGGTAGATGATCATGTTTGATACATGAAATAAAAAAAAGTTCAGAGTTTTTAAAATAATGCACACAAGTTAAAAGTAGAATGGAGTTTAAATGTCCTCCAAGGTAGGCCTACATTATTTTTATGTAAAAAGACAGAAAAATGTATATTACATAATGTACAGCCAATGATTCTTAAAAAATCTCAAACATTCTTAATCTCTGAGTTTAACAACAGGGATCTGAGGCAGGTCTCAATTTGAGCAATTGGTAGTATTTGAACAAAACGAATGAGAGTCGTTGTTCTGCCAGGGAACATGAACACTAAAAGCGGTGATATCATGAGAGGTATAGACATCTAAAGATAGCCTAGATGTATACCTCAAAAACATGCTTGGAGCATAAACTCATTTGTGCATGAAACTACACAATCGAAGACAATGCTCATTAAATCAAATAGGCCAATGGAGAGGAAAGTAAGGGAAGATAATTTAGAATGACTGATTATCTCAATCATTTCGATTCAAGACTTTTACAAATCCGATTTTTACTGAGGAAACGCTGCATAATTATCGACATGCACTGATCAATAAGAATGCCGTTCCCGTCCGTACAAACTTCTGTGGATGAATGCAGAGGATAAAAGAGGGGAGAGGAGAGAGAGAGAAGAGATTGAGGGGGGAGGTAGAGAATCTTGCTGGACCGCAGGAGACGCAACGCGGGCAATACCGCTCCATTCATCTTCATTGCCTTTTGTGTGCACAAAAAGCAACCCGTGCATAAGGTAAAGCCCGCATCAAAGCCGTGGCTTTATTTTATATCCTACAGATCAGGATGGAGACAAAGCTTTATTTTCGCCAGGAGAGAGATATTTTACCTCTGCCTTACGGTTTTATGTTAGAGAGGTGTCAGCCGAAGGAAATGGATGGCTAATGCATAGGCAAAACGCCTCGCCTCGACATGCTGCACGTCAGCGGCTGTTCGCAGGGGGAGAGCCGGGGATTTAAGGCCGGTGGGACCCGAGCCAGGCATGGGATTGAGCGCTGGCTGGGCATATAATGTATTCGGTCCCGTCACACACACGCACGCGCTCATACTCACATGAACACCAGGACGCACGCACATTTACGCACAAGCACACACGCACATTTACGCACAAGCACATTTACACACACACACACACACACACACACACACACACACACACACACACACACACACACACACACACACACACACACACACACACACACACACACACGATACCGACCTCACACTTTTCTAGGAGCATTAGCCATTAAAATCTGACTCACTGTTCCTTGTATGCATGCATTCAAATGTCTCCTTTATTAGGTGGAAGAGAAAGAGTTAACGAGATTTACAATGCTGCTCAAAAACAGAGCTTCTCTGTCATATTTTCCTCCATGATAAATATAAATCTAAAGAAGTAATTGGAATTTACTGCATACCTGAATAACTGCATATAAATAAGCACACATTTCATTGGGGGGTTCACTGACACTGTTTGGCCATATAAAACCGGTGCATACATTATAATACACAGCAAATAATCTTATTTCGCACAAGCCTTGCGACATGCTTGGGATTCCGTCCAAATTATGGAGTATTCAAACCAACGTTTTCAATTTATTAAACATATATGGGCAACATTTCATTTTAATGGGACAATTTATTTCTGGGAAGGGATTATAAGCGCTGAAACTACACCAGTCTGTACATTTTCAGCATTAGAATTGTAGGCTACAACCTTGTTTATATCAGTGGACTGGCGCGTCAGGGTCTGGGTGTTACCTAGCTCCCAAACACAGGCAGACACAGGCAGACACAGGCAAACACAGGCAGACACAGGCAGACACAGGCAGACACAGGCAGACACAGGCAAACACAGGCAGACACAGGCAGACACAGGCAAACACAGGCAGACACAGGTAGACACAGGCAGACACAGGCAGACACAGGCAAACACAGGCAGACACAGGTAGACACAGGCAAACACAGGCAGACACAGGTAGACACAGGCAGACACAGGCAGACACAGGCAAACACAGGCAAACAAACGCAAACACAGGCAGATACAGGCAGACACAGGCAGACACAGGCAAACACAGGCAGACACAGGCAAACACAGACAAACACAGGCAAACAGACAGAGGCGTCAGACATTGACTTTGGCAATGACTTCCACAGACACATTCCTAAATTCTAAACACCTTTCCTTGTCTGCATGTGCTTACCGAATTTCGTAAAAGAGGACACAAATCCGCCAACTGGGATTGCAGTCATGCACAGGTCTATCCAGGCCTGGCGCGCGGGAGATGTAAAGAGGGCGTTGGAAGCCCTATATATGCAACTATTTAGTCACACTCAGTGTCATATCCCTTTCTGATAGTTTCCTTGTAGGAATAGACACTGTTCTCCATGTTGGTAGCACTATGTATCAAATGAATATATATGTGGGACTCCTTACTGCCATTATTCATTGACTGGAGGATCTCTACCCCCCATCCCCTGCTCAACTGCTAGAGCTGAAACTGTGGGTGGGAGCACAAATTGTTTCTCCTCTATGATGAGGAGACCAGGGGCCTCAGTGATGCAATGGAGGAGAGAGATTTGTTCCCTGTATGGTTCTGCTCCTGATAGGCCCATCAGGTAGGAGCAGCAGGGAGCCACACTGAGGGGTCTGGGGTGAGGGGGGAGGGGGTTGGAAAAGCATAGAGGGGGGTTATCGGTGGCTTGGTTGGGTTATTGTGGTGGTTGTTGATATGCTGGTGCGGGGAGCCTAGGTAGTTCGCTGCATGCTCTGCCTGCCAATGAGCTGAAAATGTGAGGAGGTTGTGGCCTCCGGGTGTTTTACGACAGGGTTTGTCTTCGCCGGAGCGTGCCACTGGCATCTTCACACCCTTGAGTTGCAGGGCAGGGCAGGGCAGAGGTGGGGAACAAAGAGGAGGAAGGGAGGCTATAAATTAGCTGGGCTGGCAGGCTGATGGTTGGTCAGTGATCTCAGGGAATAGTACCCACCCTGACCCCGTGTGCTTAGGCCCCAGCTGAGCCTGCACTGCATTGAGATGAGAACCAGGGATGTAAACCAATCTACCCCAGCCCAGCTAGCCCAGCTAGCCCTGCCTGCCAGCCAGCCCAGCCCAGCCAGCCCAGCCCAGCTCTATCCCCCCATCACCCTAGCCCGTGGCCCAGTCCAGCTCAGCTTCCTTCTAGGGGTATGGTAGGATGGAGGATGTATACATGTGTGTGATCATCACCCTGGGATGGTGTGATAAGAAGGATCCTAAAGTACTGATTAGATCAGGGGCATGTTTGTCTTCCAGTATCAGGGATTACATGATTTATTCGAGAGCGAGGTTTGTTGGCGGGAGGTGGTGGCGGGTGCTAACTCCCCGCCCACACCCAAAGGAAGGGCATTCCATTAAATACCATGCATATTAAGTAGTTGGGATCTATTTACACAGGGAAGCAGCTAATTTGCCCCTGTAGCGAACAAGCCCATATCTGATAATCTATTTCCCCACTGGAGAACCCCCCCCCCACTTCCCATTGAAGAAGACCTCGGAAACATCCACTGATGTCCCATTAGTGTGGGGACACATCCATTTGTCCCGTCCCTATCTCTTTACGTAGTCATTGTTTCCCACTACACACTCTCCCCATTGAGCTGACCTATATATAGGGTACAGGTAGATGGCTAGGTAGATAATGTAAGCAAGAGAAAGCACTTTAAAGGCCATGTGGCCCACCATGAATCAAGCCTCGTTCTATCAACTGGGGTGCTAACCACTGGGTTACCATCACTAGGAATATATGCAGTTCCTGGATTACTTTGTATTGTAATAGATGCATTGTGCCAGCAAAGAATATAGCAGTTTGTATTCAAGCAGAATGAACAAAAAGAGTGGAAGAATTGCTAGGAGAATGGGAAGAGGAGGGAGGAAAGGGGGGCATAGTATAATTAGAGCAGGTTGGGATAGGGAGGTTTAGTTCCTTTAGATGTGAAATCTAATTTCTATATAATGTCATTTAAATCCCATCATCCAGGAGTTGTATTTGAACTTGGATTATCGGAATCATCAGCCTGTGAATGCTAAAGATCCTTTTTGTGGGGCGCAATGTTCTTCAAGTTCACAAGTCACAGGTTTTCTTGGAATGATTATAAGGCAGAGAGAAAGGATGGAATTCCGTTTAGAGTTGAGTAAAGAGGGAAGAAAAAGAAAAGGATAAGAGAAGTGAAATGAAATGAAGGAAAAAGTAAATTAGTTTACTTACAAAAGTAAGTGGTTCTGGTCCCTAGAAACAAAGTCTGATATACTAATTCAATTTCCTGTAGTTATTTTGTTTTATTTGTATCTTGTTGACTACGCTCCAACTCCAAATCTCCCCTTGCCTAAAACTTTTCAGCACGTCCCTGCCCTGCTTAAAGTGGTGATGCTATGAACAGCCCATTCTGCTAATACTATACCACAGGAGGTGGTGTGACCAAATAAGTACTTTAATAATTACTGTAAACAAACACATTTAGAAACAAACTTGAGATCCCCTTAACCAGTGTAATGAACCATTTAAAGACCTGGTATTACAGCAAAATATTTCTCCACAGACCACACTCATAATGCCTTATATAACAGGGGTGGACAACTCTGGCCCCTGAGTTCCTCAGCCCCAGTGGTTTTAGCTCCCCCTTAGTCTTTAACTGATAAATTCATTTCATTGATTGGCTGAAGAGTCCACACACCTGAACCGTTTTTTTCTTCTCTCCATGCTACTGACACGTCTTTGACGGGAATTGCTAAATACTCCAACTGCCTCATTCAAATCGTTAAAGACACTTGACAAATAGAAATTGATTGATTTCCAATAGGCTCTCTTCCAGTAATCAACATCACTGCATAGCCTACATGGGGATGGGGAACTTGCATGGCTCTGTATGAAGAGAATGGCTGTAGTTAGTTCTTTGTTCTGCAGAACAGACATCATCCTCATTGAGAATCCCCTCTCCCCATAGAGGCATGTTGACAATAAGATGGAGAGGCCTCTCTGAGACCGTACAGGTATGCTGCATTGTCTTTCCTTCATGCAGCACTGAAAGAAGAACACGCTACTCACTGAGGAGAGGCTGATTGTGGCCGTGTTATCGACGGACGGACTCCCCGTGTAATTCCCAGATACGGAGGGATGGGAAGGAAAAAATAAATGGCTGTAAACTTTTATCTCTGCCAGGCAGCCGAGGGAAGGGGTGAGAGGTCGCTTCCCCCTAAGCCGGGAAACACAGAGAACATTAGTGAGGAAGCAGGCTTTACCTAGGCCTGGCCAGACCTCCACTAGCTCTATTCTAGAGACTGGAGGAAGAGAGCAGACACACCAGACAGCCACAGCGGCATCAGACGCCACTCCAGACGTATTCTCCTCTCCTCTGTCTGTTGGTGTGTGGGGTCTCTCTCACTAATTCACTGTTTTTTGAAAGGATTAGATGCATTTTTCGTGCTTCAAATCTAAATTACCAATTTGAATGTAAAAGTCCTTAAACAAGACAGAATAATGACTTGTGTGAGGTTTGTCGGTGGGGTGGAGAGGTGGGCTCCCAGGCCAAACTGTTGGTCACTTATGACACTAGTGTCACACTGCATGTTACAGTTATGCACCAACTTTGTTCTTACCCTCTACGAGTAGTTCTTCCCGAATCCAGTCCTCCAGTACCCCCAACAGTACAGCTGTATTGTAGCCCTGGACAAGCACACCTGATTCAACTTGTCAACAAATCATCAAGCCCTCAATGAGTTGAATCAGGTGTGCTTGTTTAGTGCTACAACAAAAATGTGTGCTGTTGGGGGTGGAGTGAAGGATTGGAGTTGGGAAACTCTGTTCTAAAGTAGAAAGGGTATTCATGGGTTGCATCTCCGTCACTCGGTCGCCATGCCATTGTTAAGAACGTTCTAAAAACGACGCCCGCCATCGTGGTGACCGAAAATTCAGTTGTGCCCACTCATTCTGAACGGGGGTTAATGACTGTTTCATTGAAATTACACTATAGTTGCCTTGAAATACAATGACATTGCTAAATAAGATAAATAATTAGTAGGAAACAACTTGGCCATCATTCCGATGTTGTCAAATTGACTTTAGAGAGATGGCAATGTTGTCAATATCTATCAAAAAGTGTCAAACATTGCTAGCAATGCCAACATTAGCTAGTTACAATTCAGTTGCCCTCTCCTCATTCCTAGCTAGCTAGCCAACGTTATACTACATCTAAAGTCAATCTGGCGACATCACAATGATGACAAAAAGGATTTCCGACCAATATGTGCGTCCTTTAAAGATGTGATTGTGTTTCTAAGCCACTGCAACGCACTTGATAACGAAATGACAAAATCTTCATCAGGGCCAATTGAGAATGCATTAGGTAGGATGTTCAGTCGGGCACCAGTCAATAAGAGAACGGTCAAAACAATACTGTGACAAAATGTGCAACCCATGAATTCTCGAGTCATTGTGCGAGGGTACAAGTTAGTCGAGTTCATTTGTACATGTAGGTAGGGGTAAAGTGACTACGCATAGATAATAAACAGAGTAGCAGCAGCGTACAAACAATGTAAATAGTCTGGGTGGCCATTTGATTAATTGTCCAGCAGTCTTATGGCTTGGGGGTAAAATCACATACACATGGTGAGCAAACATGGCTAGCAGATGTTAATGCGAGTGCAGTAAAATGCTTGTGCTTCTAGTTACGACAGTGCAGCAATATCTAACAAGTAATCTAACAATTTCACAACAAATACCTAATACACACAAATCTAAGTAAATGAATGGAATAAGAATATGTACATAAATATATGGATGAGCAATGACAGAGCGGCAGAGACAAGATAGAATAGATGGAATAAAATACAATATATTCATATGAGATGAGTAAAGCAAGATATGTAAACATTATTAAAGTGGCATTATTAAAGTGACTAGTGATCCATTTATTAAAGTGGCCAATGATTTCAAGTCTGTATGTTGGCAGCAGCCTCACTGTGTTAGTGATGGCTGTTTAACAGTCTGATAGCTTTGAGATAGAAGCAATTTTTCGGTCGCTCGGTCCCAGCTTTGATGCACCTGTACTGACCTTGCCTCCTGGACGGTTGCGGGGTGAACAGGCAGTGGCTCGGTTGGTTGTTGTCCTTGATGATCTTTTTGGCCTTCCTGTGACATTGGGTGCTATAGGTGTCCTGGACGGCAGGTAGTTTGCCCCCGGTGATGCGTCATACAGACCGCACCACCCTCTGATGCCAGGTAGCAGCTGTTAAGGAGCCTTTTGGTCCTAGACTTGGCACTCCGGCACGGCTTGCCGTGTGGTAACAGAGAGTACAGTCTATGACTTGGGTGACTGGAGTCTTTGACAATTGTTTTTAGCTTTCCTCCAACACCGCCTAGAATATAGGTTCTGGATGACAGGAAGCTTGGCCCCAGTGATGTACTGGGTTGTAAGCACTACCCTCTGTAGTGCCTTATGGTCAGATGCCGAGCAGTTGCCATACCAGTCAGTGATGCAACCGGTCAGGATGCTCTCGATGGTGCAGCTGTAGAACGTTTTGAGGATCTGCGGACCCATGCCAAATCTTTTGAGTCTCCTGTGAGGGAAAAGGTGTTGTCGTGCCCTCTTCACGACTGTCTTAGTGTGTTTGGACCATGATAGTTCATTGGTGATGTGAACACCAAGGAACTTGAAACTCTCGACCCACTCCACTACAGCCCCGTCAATGTTAATGGGGGCCTGTTCGGCCTGCCTTTTCCTGTGGTCCACGATCATCTCCTTTGTCTTGCTCACATTGAGGGAGAGGTTGTTGTCCTGGCACCACACTGTCAGGTTTCTGACCTCCTCCCTATAGGCTGTCTTATCGTTATCAGTGATCAGGCCTACCACTGTTGTTTCGTCAGCAAACTTAATGATGATGTTGGAGTCGTGTTTGGCCACGCAGTCGTGGGTGAACAGGGAGTACAGGAGGGGACTAAGCATGCACCCCTCAGGGAAGACATGTTGTTGCCTACCCTTACCACCTGGGGGCGGGCCATCAGGAAGTCCAGGATCCATTTGCAGAAGGAGGTGTGTTTGGTCCAAGGGTGCTTGGGCACTATGGTGTTGAATGGTGACCTGTAGTCAATGAACAGCATTCTCACATAGGTGTTCCTTTTGTCCAGGTGGGAAAGGGCAGTGTGGAGTGTGATTGAGATTGCATCATCTGTGGATCTGCTGGGGTGGTATGCAAATTAGAGTGGATCTAGGGTATGATGCTGTTGATGTGAGCCATGACCAGCCTTTCAAAGTACTTCATGGCTACCGACGTGCTACGGGGTGGTAATCATTTAGGCAGGTTACCTTCGCTTCCTTTGGCACAGGGACTATGGTGGTCTGCTTGAAACATGTAGATATTACAAACTTGGTCAGGGAGAGGTCAGGGAGAGGCCCCGCGGCTTCATGAATGTTGACCTGTTTAAAGATCTTGCTCACATTGGCTACCAATAGCATTATCACACAGTCATCCGGAACAGCTGGTGCTCTCATGCATGCTTCATTGTTGCTTGCCTCGAAGCGAGCATAAAAGGCATTTAGCTCATCTGGTAGGCTTGTGTCACTGGGCAGCTCGCGGCTGGGTTTACCTTTGTAGTCCGTAATAGTTTTCAAGCCCTGCTACATCCGACGAGCATTAGAGCCAGTGTAGTAGGATTCAATCTTGATTCTGTATTGACGCTTTGACTGTTTGATGGTTTGTCTGAGGGCGTAGCGAGATTTCTTATAAGCGTCCGGATTAGTGTCCCGCTCCTTGAAAGCGGCAGCTCTATCCTTTAGCTCGATGTGGATGTTGCCAGTAATTCATGGCTTCTGGTTGGGATATGTGCGTACGGTCACTGTGGGGACAATATCGTCGATGAAGTCGATGACTGAGGTGGTATACTCCTCAATGCCATTGGATAAATCCCGGAAAATATGTGCTAGCAAAACAGTCCTGTAGCGTAGCATCCACATCATGTTAACGTTATTATGATTTGTGGCAAAAATTCCATTGAAGTCATGGGACCAATATTAGCATTTTTTGTGCATCGTGTTCAAATTATCTATATGTGACTTTCTTGAGCGTCACAATCAATTTTAGATGCTTTCGGATTATTTGGACATGATGGCGAAAACTGCTAATATCTGTCCCATGACTTGTGCCACAAATGCACGAATATTAGCATTTGGAAACAGTACCAGGGAAGCTAAACCAAAGCATGGATTGATGTCAATACCTTGTCCATGGACTTCTTACAGGGTAAGGAAACCAATGTGTAATTTTGTAATTTGGGTGTGCTATCCCTTTAATGCCCATAAATTCAAGTGGCTTAAAGTAAAGTGAAATTCATATGTATGACACATGGATAACGCTCTTTTAAATGACGCACCATCTGTAGAACTGTCTCTGAGAACCTATCAAAGAACATTGATGAAAAAAAGTTAAGAATATGAGACAAAGTCTGACTGATTGTCTGGCCCTGATTAAAAACTGATATGTGACACCATGGAACATCAAGCTAACTCCATCAGGGTCTTTGAGCCTGAAGAGGGGGCAAGGGAGAGGAGGGAGAGAAAAGGGGGTGACACTCTCTGTGTTTGAGTTTAGAGGGGAGATCTGAAGGGTAATGAGGACTCAGAGATGCCTGAACTTTCCTTTGACTTACACAGTCCTTCTTTCTCTCTCTCTCTCTCTGTCGGCTGTTACATTCCCTCCTTTATCAACATGGTCTCATGTCGGGGCACACCTGAAATTCTTCCTCCACCTTTATTTCCTTCGCTCCTCCTCTCTGCCCCAAATTCCTCTATCTCTTCATTGTGCTCCACTCCAAATACATCACCCCCTGCCCCCTCCTCTCACCCCTTCAAAATAAGAAACAGTAAATCCGGTGCCTCTTACTGCAGCCGTGTTTACCATCTCACAATACAGCACACATTTTTGTTCATCACCCAGGATCGCATGCATGCGCACACGCACACACACACACACACACACACACACACACACACACACGTACACACACACGCACTCTTATCGCCGAACAAAGCATCATCTTCTCAGCCGCAAAGCCCCTGAAACCCCCTGATTGTTACAGCGGTAAGTACGGCAGGCGTTGCTTACGATGGTTCCCTCTGCTAAACCTGGAGACTACGGCAACACACACTCACATAGACGCTTCCTACACCCAGAAAGATGCCTGTCAACGCTGCCTGACACAACCACACAACTCAGATTAGGGCTTGCTCTGAACCGGGATTTCAAAAGATGTCTTTTTTTCTCTTCATTCAACCTTAAGAGGGTGGGAATATAAATCAAATAAAAACTCCAATGAGAAATAATCTGCATCTATTCCACCATTTAGAAAGGTGTCCAAAGTTATTGATGTCAACCATGTGTGCTTTATTGATACCTGGGCTGTGTTATGGGGGTAAATGAAGTCTGAGGTTTGGGAATACTGAGAGTTTTAATACCCAGATAAAATGAAGAAGATGCTGTGTTGTATCTGTGGAAATGTAGAAATGTATTCCTCCCTTTGTTGGTCTCTTACAAAGTCTGAGGGCAGTGTGAGAGAGAATATTGTATAGGCTAAGGAGAGGCCATTGGTAGAATGTGGGGTAAATGCTTCTTTCTTTGATATTAAACTGTCCAGAAATGATTGTGTCACCTTAAATGTAAACAGAACAACATACTTTAATAGTGTATAGTGGCTATACTGTGAGGCCATAGATGCTTTACTGAGTTATGTTTATTTTGCTCTCCCCTTCCTTGTTTACATCACCTCATTTCCTGGCAATTTTCCCCGCGTGGGATTATTCTCTCTACTCAACACGGATGGTGGTTTCTCAGACAAAAACAAGATACGTCGTCAACTGAATTTCAATTAATAAAGCCGCTGGAGTTTACATGTGGAAGAGGTCTGATGTAAAACAACAATATTGGTTCCCGTAATGTAGGACTTAGACTACTGAAAAAACACATTCAAAATAAGGGATTCTATGAATATGTAAGAAAAAGGTTAATACATAACTGTGTTTAACGACAATGTGGAGTCATATGGTCTTGTAAATGTACAGTATGTCTTGTAAATGTACAGTATGTCTTGTAAATGTACAGTATGTACTGTACACTACCGGTCAAAAGTTTTAGAACATCTACTCATTCAAGGGGTTTTTCTTTATTTTTACTATTTTATACATTGTAGAATAATAGTGAAGACATCAAAACTATGAAATAACACATATGGAATCATGTAGTAACCAAAAAAGTATTAAACAAATGAAAATATATTATATATCTGACATTCTTCAAATAGCCACCCTGTGCCTTGATGACAACTTTGCACACGCTTGGCATTCTCTCAACCAGCTTCACCTGGAATGCTTTTCCAACAGTCTTGAAGTAGTTCCAACATATGCTGAACACTTGTTGGCTGCTTTTCCTTCACTCTGCAGTCCGACTCATCCTAAACCATCTCAATTTGGTTGAGGTCGGGGGATTGTGGAGGCCAGGTCATCTGATGCAGCACTCCATCACTCTCCTTCTTGGTAAAATAGCCCTTACACAGCCTGGAGGTGTGCTGGGTCATTGTCCTGTTGAAAAGCAAATGATAGTCCCACTAAGCCCAAACCAGATGGGATGGCGTACCATTTCAGAATGCTGTGGTAGCCATGCTGGGCCTTGAATTCTAAATAAATCACAGACAGTGCCACCAGCAAAGCACCCCCATGCCATAACACCTCCTCCTCCATGCTTAACGGTGGGAAATACACATGTGGAGATCATCCGTTCACCCACACCATGTCTCACAAAGACACAGCGGTTGGAACCAAAAATCTCAAATTTTGACTACAGACCAAAGGACAAATTTCCACCGGTCTAATGTCCATTGCTTGTGTTTCTTGGTCCAAGAAAGTCTCTTCTTCTTATTGGTATCCTTTAGTAATGGTTTCTTTCCAACAATTCGACCATGAAGGTCTGATTCACATAGTCTGCTCTGAACAGTTGATGTTGAGATGAGTCTGTTACTTGAACTCTGTGAAGCATTTATTTGGGCTGCAATCTGAGGTGTAGTTAACTCTAATGAACTTATCCTCTGCAGAAGAGGTAACTCTGGGTCTTCCATTCCTGTGATGGTCCTCATGAGAGCCAGTTTCATCATAGCACTTGATGGTTTTTGCAACTGCATTTGAAGAAACTTTCAAAGTTCTTGAAATGTTCCGAAATGACTGACTTTTATCTCTTAAAGTAATGACGGACTGTCGTTTCTCTATGCTTATTTTAGCTGTTCCTGCGATAATATGGACTTAGTCTTTACCAAATAGGGCTACTTTCTGTATACCACCCCTACCTTGTCACAACACAACTGATTGGCTCAAACGCATTAAGAAGGAAAGAAATTCCACAAATTAACTTTTAACAAGGCACACCTGTTTATTGAAACGCTTTCCAGGTGACTACCTCATGAAGCTGGTTGAGAGAATGCTAAGAGTGTGCAAAGCTGTCATCAAGACAAAGGGTGGCTATTTGAAGAATATCAAATATAAAATACATTTTGATTTGTTTAACACTTTTTTGGTTAAATGTGTGCATCTGATATTTGTTCTGTAGTGTTTGATTCAAGCGGTCCAATTAGCCATCAGTGCTTGCTCACACACTCACACAGGCCAGGTTAAACGACATGGGAAGCGGGCAGCCTGCACACTGTTTTGGACTCAGTGGCGTCTCATTTACACGTGTTAATTGCAGCTAATTGGTTTTAATGAGATGAACAGGAAACCCTCTGGGACTGTTCATACCTTTAATTTGTAGTAAATATCATTAATTAACATATACTAATTACAGCCAATTAACATTGATTAAGAGATGCCAGCGATGGGGAAAAAGTACAAACCAACCCCAAAAAATCCTATGGAGTCAGCAGGAAAAAAGGAACGGCACATGTCGGGAACGTCACGGACTGAGGCAGGAGGTAGTATTATCAAGTAGCATCTGTCTGGCTGGTCTGCCCTCTCCTTCTCAGTCTGGAGCGTTTGGGAAAGATCGGGAACGTTGACTGCACCCCCACTCCCCTCCCTGATCCATGCCCGCCGGCCCGGAGCCCCCCTGCCGACTGCGCCCCATGGCACACCTGCGCAGGAAGCGTCCCCACGATGGCGGCGGACAGAGGGCATCTGTGTGCCCGTGAGAGGCCAGCGTGTGCCACACAGTCTGAGCAGGAGAGATTAGAGGATTTACCACTGAGAGAGGAGGCAGATAGGGAGGGAAGGAGAGAGACAGGAAGGAGAGACAGAGAGGGAGAAAGACAGGAAGGAGAGAGAGAGAGGGAGAGAGACAGGAGGGAGAGAGAGAGGGAGAGAGACAGGAAGGAGAGAGAGAGGGGGAGAGAGACAGGAGGGAGAGAGACAGGAGGAAGAGAGAGAGGGAGAAAGAGACGGAAAGAGAGGAGGGAGAGAGAGAGGAGAGAGACAGGAAAGAGAGAGAGACAGGAAGGCGAGAGAGACAGGAGGGAGAGAGAGAGAGGGAGAGAGAC
Source organism: Salmo trutta (assembly GCF_901001165.1). NCBI lineage: Eukaryota > Metazoa > Chordata > Actinopteri > Salmoniformes > Salmonidae > Salmo > Salmo trutta. The sequence goes on from NC_042982.1 coordinate 27,297,410, forward strand.
AGGAGGGAGAGAGAGGGAGAGAGACAAGAGGGAGAGAGAGAGAGGGAGAGACAGGAGGGAGAGAGAGAGGGAGAGAAAGGAGGGAGAGAGAGGGCGAGACACAGGAGGGAGAGAGAGAAAGTGAGAGAGAGGAAGGAGAGAGAGAGAGGGAGAGACACAGGAGGGAGAGAGGGAGAGACACAGGTGGGAGAGAGAGAGACAGGAAGGAGAGAGAGGGACAGAGACAGGAGGGAGAGAGAGAGGGAGAGAGACAGGAGGGAGAGAGAGCGGGAGAGACAGGAGGGAGAGAGAGAGGGAGAGGGAGAGCGAGAGAGACAGGAGGGAGAGAGAGAGGGAGAGAGACAGGAGGGAGAAAGAGAGAGGGAGAGAGACAGGAGGGAGAGAGAGCGGGGGAGAGACACAGGAGGGAGAGAGAGAGTGAGATAGACAGGAAGGAGAGAGAGAGGGAGAGACAGGAGGGAGAGAGAGATGGAGAGAGACAGGAAGGAGAGAGAGGAAGGAGAGAGAGGAAGGAGAGAGAGAGGGAGAGGAGGCTTAGATAATTGCTAAAAGTAGAGGAGAGAGTGTAAGGAGATTGAGTAAAAAGAGGCAGAGAGGGAAGGAGACAAAAAAGGAAAAGAGGGAGGAAGAGAGTTTCCGTGGCAATGGAGAAAGGAGGGAACAAGGGAAAGAAAGTGACAATGAGAGAGAGAGAGATAGAGGGTATATAATGCTTGATGACAGCTGAAAATGGGGGAGTGTGGAGAACAGAGTGAGACAGAGAGAGCAGCTGAGCTATATGGCTGCATGAGATTAGCCCCATTTAAACAGCTAGCAACTAGCTAACAAAGACACACATTGGGCAGGCCATATTTTGGTGTCAGGCTCTGGGCATATGGACAGACAGACTGTTGGAGAAGGACACTACGTCAGAGACTGAGGTGATTCCCAGTCGAGCGAGAGAAAATAGAGCTGAAAAGAGAGAGAGAGAGAGAGAGAGAGAGAGAGAGAACACATTAAAACAGAGAGGGTGGGAGAGAGAATAAGAGCAAAACAGATAGAGAGATAAAAAATGAAAGCAGAGCACAGAAAGAAAGACCATGAGAAAGGGGATGGGAAATCAAAGAGAGATAGATGAAGAGGGAAGATAGGACTGTACTGTACTTGGCTGCAAACCTAGTGTCACCTGTGCCACCGAGACTGACTTTGACACTGTAAAGCCTGACACTGTGGCGAGTGTGTACTCAGAGCCACATGCTCCCAGGCATGGTGGCAGAAGCTGGCAGTGCCCGCCAGGGCAAGGTGTGAATGTGTGTCAGATGGTTCAGCGGGCAGACTAGCAGTGGGCACCACCATGATCCCACTGGAGGGAGAGGCAGCAGGGCTAAACCTGCCTACACTGTGATGACCCTCCTGGGTGAACACCCCGACGGCAACCCACCCCCACCTCCACGGCTCAGCCCCCAGCATGGGGGTTAGAGTAGACACACACACGCACACAAATACAGGGGGGAACACCTTGCCTTTGGACATGCTGAAAAGACTGCTCGAATATGAGGAAAATAAGCGCAAACTGTCCACTGAAAATAAAAGTCTCTCTTCAAACTGGTTACAACAGCCTAACTCTACAAATTGGGAGTTAAAGCCTAAACTTAACCTTAAACACTTTGAATTTTGATGTTTTAACAACTTTGAAATTTGAAGTTTGAGGAACATGGATGAATGTCTAATTCTGACATGAGACTGTGAGAGCTAGTTTCACATAGACACACTCACGCACTCACACACGCATGCACGAACGCACACACACCAGCCCAGGGGCTGAGATCACACTGGTGCACTGTGATGATGTCATGCAGCAAATCACCACAGGCATTTGTAGTTTGAGTCCTGTCCTGTGTCTTTGGCTTTGGATGTTATGTTTATTGGTCTCTTGTTGGGTAGATTTCGGTGATTTTTTAGTAATGTCCATCTCTGTCCATTTCATGTTTAGCCCATGTTGATATTTTTGGGGTATTTTGGTAAGATTAGGGTTAAGTTTAGGCATTAACTCAGAAATCTTAAGTTTAGGCATTAACTCCGGTTGGTTAAGGTAAGCATTAAGGTTTGGAATAGGCTTAAAACCAAAAATCTCAAAAACTTTCTATCGCTGGATTCAAACTTGCAACCTTTGCAATCAGGGGCTTGGAATCAGAGGCAGATACACAACGCCCATCCGCCATCCCACAACGCCATAGCAAAATCGAAATCTACTTGAAGGTAAGAGTGCACACTGTTGCCCCTGGTAGCCAGTTTCCACATCATCTCCCGATGCCCTCAGACATGAATGGATGTTGAATACTGACTTGTATCACGGGTGACCTGGTTGCTGTGTGTGCTGGGGTGGATGCTCACTGCAGAGATGACAGGCAGAGCATCAACCTTTCCACAGGCCTGTCTTTAAAGACAACCGGTAGGGTCTAATAAATCCTTCAAAGGCTGCCTGACTTCACAGCTTCGCTCCGGCTTTCAAGGCAGGACAGGAGTCTAAGACAAAGGCCAGCAGTGAGAGAGAAAGAGAGAGATGGAAGAGAGAGAGGGAGTCAGAGCGAGAGAGTCAGAGAGTGAGAGACAGTGAGTGAGTCAGATAAAGAAAGAGAGAGAGATGGAAGAGAGAGAGAGGGGGGGGCCCTCCTGTAGTCACACCTCATGAATATTTAACAGAACTTGTTGGAGTGAGGAAAGAAGATAGAGGTTGTGTGTGTGTGTGTGTGTGTGTGTGTGTGTGTGTGTGTGTGTGTGTGTTGGTATCATTGAGGAACAGCCATTCCCATGGCAACAGTGCGTCAGGTAGGCAGGCGACATGGGCTCTGAGCTGCCCTCTTTAGTCCCTGGAAGGGGAGAGAGGGAAGAGGGCGGAGGGGGGAAGCATTTTGTCGCGGCACACTTGACAAAACAAAGACAACTCACTCCTCTGGTCCCGTGCCACATTTCTTATTCATAAACAAGCGGGGCTGGCTGTACGGACACGATAAAGCGTAGTGCACAGAGCCCTCTGCCGAGACGGCCACCGATTTGAATGCAAAGCCTCAGCTGCACCAAATCCCTCCCCCCTGTCCTCATCCCCCACCTCCCCCCTCTCCATTATTCCGCCGGATTTCACCGCTATTTTTGGACGTGGCGCTAAGCCATCCAAAGGATCTCCAATGGAGATATGGCATCAAAAAAACCTTTCTCTCTCCATCCCGCGCCATCATTAACATAAACATTTAAGAATAACATGCGAAAGAATGAGGAAAAACGAATGAAAAAAATTAATACAAAATATCCACACACACAAATGTCCATATCTCCGACAATGTTGGACATTCGTCCCCGTCCATTCTCTCCACACACAACAGTGGGTAATTGGGTGATTCTTCTTCTTAATGGATTATTTGTTTTGATTTGGGCCTAAACATATGTTGACTTAAGGGGGCCAGGGGATGCATGGTGGGTGTTCTCGCCACTTGAGCTGTGCATGTTTAGAGGTGTAAACAGATATTGGGGTAGGGTGGAGTGGAGGGATGAATGTGATGCTTTACTGGGGGTATGACTGATAAAGGGGATGGGGGGGTAATGGTGCCATAGTAAGGGTTTGAGGGGTAAGACCAGCTATATTAACCAGTTTAGCAGGGCTTTGGGAACAACTGCATACATGCAGAGATATATACAAAATATACCAAAAGACACACATATGTAAAGAAAGACACATACACACTCACAACCACAATCAGTACTGAGACGTAATACACATACACTGAAGATCAAAGAACCACATAATAAGGAACTCAACATGTCAGAGGGTTTTCTTTAATGGAAGCTTTTTTAATGTCAAACATGTAACGTGTGGTGTACCACAGGGCAGCTCTCTAGGTTCTCTACTCTGTCTATTTTTACTAATGACCTGCCACTGGCATTAAACAAAGCATGTGTGTCCATGTATGCTGATGATTCAACTATATACGCATATACGCAAAGAGTTAAAGTCTGTTTTGGAATAGGTGGCCAATAATAAACTGGCCGTGAACATCTCTAAAACTAAGGGCATTGTATGTGGTACAAATCATTCCTTAAGTTCTAGACCTCAGCTGAATCTGGTAATGAATGGTGTGGCCGTAGATCAAGTTGACAAAACTAAATTACTTGGTGTTATCTTAGATTGTAAACTGTCATGGTCAAAACATATAGATTCAATGGTTGTAAAGATGGGGAAAGGTCTGTCCATAATAAAAAGATTCTTTGCTTTTTTGACACCACACTCCACAAAGCAAGTCCTGCAGACTCTAGTTTTGTCTTATCTTGATTATTGTCCAGTCATATGGTCAAGTGCTGCAAAGAAAAACCTAGATAAGCTGCAGCTGGCCCAGAACAAGTTTTGCTCTTCATTGTAATTAGATGGCTATCATTAATACTATGCATGCCAGTCTCTCTTGGCTAAGAGAAGAGGAAAGACTGACTGCGTCACGTCTTGTTTTATAATAAACATTAAGGTGTTGGAAATTCCAAATTGTTTGCATAGTCAACTCACACACAGCACTGACACACACACTTAACCCACCAGACATGCCACCAGGAGTCTTTTCACAGTCCCCAGGTCCAGAAAAAATTCAAGGAAATGTACAGTATTACACAGAGCCATGAGTGCAAGGAACTCCCTTCCATCTTATATAGCGCAAGTGAACAGCAAACCTGGTTTTTAAAAAAACTAATAAAGCAACACCTCACGGCACAACGCCTCTCCTACATGTGACCTACTTGCTGTGTGTATGTACTGACATGTATGTGTAACTGATAGATGCACACACACACACACACACACTACATGTTACTGTTTTTAAATGTACGTATACTACAGTTCAAAAGTTTAGGGTCAATTAGAAATGTCCTTGTTTTTGAAAGAAAAGCAAACTGGCTCTAACCAGAATAGAAAGTGGAGTGGGAGGCCCCGGTGCACAACTGAGCAAGAGGAAAAGTACATTAGAGTGTCTAGTTTGAGAAACAGACGCCTCACAAGTCCTCAACTGGCCTACAAAACACCAGTCTAAACGTCAAAAGTGAAGAGGTGACTCCGGGATGCTGGCCTTCAAGGCAGAGTTGCAAAGAAAAAGCCATATCTCAGACTGGCCAATAAAAAGAAAAGTTAAGATGGGCAAAATAACACAGACACTGGACAGAGGAACTCTGCCTAGGAGGCCAGCATCCCTGAGTCGCATCTTCACTGTTGATGTTGAGACTGGTGTTTTGCGGGTACTATTTAATGAAGCTGCCAGTTGAGGACTTGTGAGGCGTCTGTTTCTCAAACTAGACACTCTAATGTACTTTTCCTCTTGCTCAGTTGTGCACCAGGGCCTCCCACTCCTCTTTCTATTAGAGCCATTTTGCTCTGTTCTGTGAAAGGAGTAGACACAGCGTTGTACGAGATCTTCCATTTCTTGGCAATTTCTCGCATGGAATAGCCTTCATTTCTCAGAACAAGAATAGACTGACGGGTTTCAGAAGAAAGTCTTTGTTTCTGTTAATTTTGAGCCTGTAATTGAACCCACAAATGCTGATGTTCCAGATACTCAACTAGTTTTATTGCTTCTTTAATCAGGGCAACAGTTTTCTGCTGTGCTAACATAATTGCAAAAGGGTTTTCTAATGAACAATTAGCCTTTTAAAATGATGAACTTGGATTAGCTAACACAACGTGCCATTGGAACACAGGAGTGATGGTTACTGATAATGGACCTGTGTACGCCTATGTAGATATTCCATTAAAAATCAGCAGTTTCCAGCTACAATAGTCATTTACAACATTAACAATGTCTACACTGTATTTCTGATCAATTTAATGTTATTTTAATGGTCCCCAGTAAGACTAGCTGCCGGCATCGGCGTTGGTTAATGGGGATCCAAACAAATAAAATAAAATCAAAACGAGCACACATACATACTCACAAACACCTGCACAACAACATTGGAGATAACCACGCTCATACATATTAACACACGCGTACACACGTACACACTGTCAACAATCCCAAGTCCACATATTGCACCCCCCTTCCCACACACACAAACCCATACACACACTCCCAAACACAGACACCCGTCTAAAACATTCAGAAGATTAAAAAATATTCTCATTCATTTATCTACACTCTTAGAAAAAAGGGTTCCAAAAGGGTTCTTCGGCTGTCCCAATAGCAGAACCCTTTTTTGGTTCCAGGTAAAACTCTTTGGGTTCCATTTAGAATCCTCTGTGTAAAGGATTCTACGTGGAACTCAAAAGGGTTCTAACTGGAACCAAAAGGGTCCTACCTGAAACCAAAAAGGGTTCTTCAAAGGGTTCTCCTATGGGGACAGCCGAAGAACCCTTTTAAGTTCTAGATATAACCTTTTTTTCTAAGAGTGTATGAGGTCACCCTGGGATTCTAGAGAAGCATAGCAACAGGAGACAATACTCTGAACTAAACCCATATCAGCAAAACAAAATATGTATAGAAAAACTACGGGAAAGACCAGATAGAATGGATAGACTCTTCAGACTAGTTGTTAAGGTGATGCTCCTTCATCCATCACCATCTGCAAGCAGGCAAAATCTTGCTGATGTATTTCTATACTGCTCTGCTTTAGTGCTTGGAGCTGCCTGGGTGTCACCTCTGCCTCTATTTACAAGGTGTTTATTTTGTCAACGACTTGAGTGTTTGCCCAGCTGGCACCAAACCCTAGCCCATGGCAGTGCCAGCACCACGCCCGGGGGGAGAGGGATCAAGGGCTTCGGGGGAGGAGTGGGGGAGGGGAATAGAAGGAGGGAGGATGGGAGGGGTAGACGTGGCATGATGCCCAGCCTCCCTCTGCCTCCCCCCTCCTTATCCTCCCCCACCCTCCATGCCAACGCCCGCCCGCCAGCCCTCCTCCAACCCAATGTCTCCCCCATGCCTGGTAAGACTGAGTGGGGGCTGGCTAGGGGTGCTGGCAGACCTGCGAGAGCCTATCGATGCCAGTCCAAAGTGCCTCGCCAAAGTGGGGCGGCTTAGCCATAATCCGTATTGACTGACTCTTGCTTTGTCTGCCAATTCCGAGCATGGATTTGTCTCACTCAATGATGTGCCTCCGTCAACTTCTCCCACATTAATCCATAGCATTATTACTTTTCAATACCACGCTAATTATTCCCTGTTCGGACCGCGACGACGAGTAAGGGAGGGAGGAGTGGAGAAAATTAAACAAACAAATAAACAAAAAGGCGTTTAAAAGCCTCGGTCGACGACAATGGGGTTAATTCAATCTCTGGCTCGGCTGTCAAATCAACTGGTTTGTCTGCGCAAAGCGAGTGTGAAATGAAACATTGCATGCAGAGAAGAGGTGGTCCTGTTATCTACGCTTGAATCAGAGCCACACCAGCACCAGAGACAGTGAGAGTGCATTGTATGTCTGCTGGCTTATGTGTGTTTGTTTGTTTGTATGTGCATGTGTGTGTACGGGTATGAGTGTGTTTGTTTGTGTTGTTGTGTGTGTGAGTAAGTGTGTGTGCACCCCCACTGCTAAATCTGCAGATTGCAGACAGGATCCCGTGGCCTGACACAAAGGCTAACACTAGGGTTCTAACCACTAAGGCTAACACTAACCACTAGGGCTAACACTAGGGTTCTAACCACTAGGGCTAACACTAGGGTTCTAACCACTAAGGCTAACACTAACCACTAGGGCTAACATTAGGGTTCTAACCACTAGGGCTAACACTAGGGTTCTAACCACTAAGGCTAACACTAACCACTAGGGCTAACACTAGGGTTCTAACCACTAAGGCTAACACTAACCACTAGGGCTAACATTAGGGTTCTAACCACTAGGGCTAACACTAACCACTAGGGCTAACATTAGGGTTCTAACCACTAGGGCTAACACTAACCACAAGGGCTAACACTAGGGTTCTAACCACTAGGGCTAACACTAACCACTAAGGCTAACACTAACCACTAAGGCTAACACTAACCACTAGGGCTAACACTAACCACTAAGGCTAACACTAACCACTAGGTCTAACACTAGGGTTCTAACCACTAGGGCTAACACTAGGGTTCTAACCACTAGGGCTAACACTAGGGTTCTAACTACTAGGACTAACACTAACCACTAGGGCTAACACTAGGGTTCTAACCACTAGGGCTAACACTAGGGTTCTAACCACTAGGGCTAACACTAGGGTTCTAACCAATAGGGCTAACACTAGGGTTCTAACCACCAGCGCTACCTGTTTTCTTTTGGCTCGGGCCGAGCCTGGGGCTCCAGGAGGACAGGACAGGGGCCAAGCAGGACACACTGCAGCTACTATTGCTGCTCACTCTCTCTGGTGCCACTAGTCGTGTCTGGTTAAAGCCCACCTGAGTCTGCCCAACTTTAATTGAGCCACAGGCCTGATAGGGAGTGTGAGGTACAACTGAATTTAAACCTGCTACAACAAGCTTGCCCCTGGTCCCTGGATTGTGGGTGTTTCATCAACTGTTTTGCCTGTGTGAGATGTTTGAGGCCAGGCTTTAAAATTGTCGACTGCTGTCCACAAAGGCATCAACATGCACACTGCCATGCCGCTGGTCCACACACACACCTGAAAAAACCCACACGTCGTCTGTGTTGTTTTGACTCTCCCCTTGCCAGAGCCCCCTCTCCTGGGCCGGTGCTCACATCAACTGTGAGTTGATAACACCACTGGCAGAGGGAGGTAGGCCCCGTTCCCAATGTTGATTAATGTGTGACTAGCAGCCAGATGGAACAATAAAAATAAAGGGAAATAAGCCTGGGAAGAGCATTCGATCGGGACCCAAACAAAACAAGCAGCGCAGCGCGAGGCACAAAACAATCCAACAGGGGGTTAGCTGCCTCTACACTCCAATGCATCCAGACACACATAGACAGATATACACACACACACACACACACACACACACACACACACACACACACACACACACACAAAGGAACTATCTTTCTCTCTCACACAAGGCTGTCTAGCTAGCTGGCTGGCTGGGGGTCTAGTGGCGTGAATGAGGTCATCAGAATGCGACGTAAAGCATTGTTGGCAGAGATGTCCTGTCTGAGGCCAGATCACCCCCAACTGTACACGTACAAACACACACACGCACGCGCATGCATGCACGCACACACACACAGACCCTGCCCCTCACCATTCCGTTCATCAGATAATACTCCACCTTTAACGGCTCTTCATGCAGAGGGACTGCAAACAACTTGCTTTGTCTTATCTCTCACTGTTAGCAGGGGAGGCTAACAAACATGCCCACCATCATCGTCTCTCTCTCCTCTCCATCTTTACTCTCCTCTCCGTCCTTCAAGCCCGCCAATCCTACCCTGTCTAAAATCCTGGGCTCCCCTGATCTTTAATAACCACTTGCATCCACCCAGTTTACACACACACAGACACACACACACAATCCCATTTGAGCGGCATGGCCGGTAGATAGTAGCCTTCGGCTTTCCCAGCTCCATTATCACTGCGTGGCATGCCTCTGGGGTCGGAGAGAGAGACGAGAGGGGGAGAAAGAGAGAAAGGGAGAGAGAGAGAGATGAGAGAAGGAAATAAAAAAGGAATGAGAGAGAGGGGAGACAGCTGAAAGAGTTAGTGGGGGGAAAACAGTACTTATTTTGTCATTTTTTTCTCCCCCAATGGCTCAACTATTCTCAGGGGATAAGGGACAAGGTATAGTGGTGCTAGTGATTGGGGGGGGGGGGGGGGGGGGGGTGTAGGTGGAGTGTGAGAGGTGATGGGGGGCTGGAGTAAGGGTGTTGTCGCTGGGGTTCATCAGAAGGAGGTGTTGGGGTGGTGGGGGTGTCAAGGTGCAATGGAGCAGATAGCCAAGCTCTATGCATACTAAACACACACCGGCGGCAAGAGGGGGTGAGTTGGGGGTGAGAAGGGGCTGAGGAGAGGGAGGAGGGGGTACACAGAGCTCCGGGGCCCTGCCTTATCATACCTCTCGGCACGGTTTATCAGATTACACCATCCAGCAGGGAGAGAGCGAGAGAGAGATGAAAAAGGGATGAAAGTAAAGGAGGCAGAAATGTACCCTTTCTGATATATTCCTTAGTCTGGTATAAGTCCAACTTAAAATGCTCAACTACGTCTTATCTTATTCTTTTTTTATTTTGGAACGTTCGCTTTCTTCCTATTTTTCCCCCGTCCTGAAGGCTACCCAGACATGTGTCTGTGTTTATGGTTTTGTGTGTGTGTGTGTGTGTGTGTGTGTGTGTGTGTGTGTGTGTGTGTGTGTGCGTGCATGGGGACATCCTTGCGGTGAGAGGGCCCTAGGGAGAAGCCCCAGCCTGAAGCCTCATGATGATGATTGATGCAGGAAGGATACGCCCCAGCCGCCCAGCAAAATTAAAAGCCTATTTTGTAAAGTTGTAAAGAGAACAGAATGGTTGAGGGGGAGAGGGACACCCGACCCCCCCTCCGTCACAGCTGGGGCTCTGTTTAGTGTCTTTAGTATCATCAACTCCTCAGAAAACGATGGACAGAGGAGGACTGTTACATACCTTTCACTCACACACACCCCTATAGAGTCAGACGGGCTCATTGGAACGTCTGGGTGTGTGTTTGAGTTGCGTGACAATGCAGCTGATTTCAACTGACAGTATGAGGCAGTATCATAATAAAAATTACATCATTAAAAAAGAGAATAAAAATCTGAGATGGCCAAACACCACAAACAAATATGTCCTGATATTGATCTCTCCTAGTATCTATTGAAAAATTGCTAGGTTTAAACAAAAACAAAAAAACAAAGTAAATGTATTATTATAAATGAAGTTCAATTCAACCCAGCAATGTTATTCGCTATTATGTGGTTGTTCCCCTATGTGAATCTAAACATAACACAGACCGCTCTATAAGTCATTGTGGACTGCGATACAGTATGTCGACACCCCATGGCCAAGGAGTCCGATCTAGTCAGACATTTACTAGTTTGTACATTATTTATCCTCAATGCGAATTGAATTGACCGCGCAACCGCAAGAAGCTACCCCCCCCCCCCGCCTTGCCAAGGCAGAGTGGACTGTTCCCCCTCCCTCCCGCCTCCATGGCTCTCTCCCTCCCCTCCTCGCCCTCCCTCCTGTCCTCATCCTTTTGGGTTGTTGGCAACAAGGGGTGATGGGAGTGACAGCCCACCCTGAGTAGGTCCAGCCAAACAGGGAGTGACAGCCCACCCTGAGTAGGTCCAGCCAAACAGGGAGGTGACAGCCCACCCTGAGTAGGTCCAGCCAAACAGGGAGTGACAGCCCACTCTGAGTAGGTCCAGCCAAACAGGGAGGTGACAGCCCACCCTGAGTAGGTCCAGCCAAACAGGGAGGTGACAGCCCACCCTGAGTAGGTCCAGCCAAACAGGGAGGTGACAGCCCACCCTGAGTAGGTCCAGCCAAACAGGGAGGTGACAGCCCACCCTGAGTAGGTCCAGCCAAACAGGGAGTGACAGCCCACCCTGAGTAGGTCCAGCCAAACAGGGAGTGACAGCCCACTCTGAGTAGGTCCAGCCAAACAGGGAGGTGACAGCCCACTCTGAGTAGGTCCAGCCAAACAGGGAGTGACAGCCCACCCTGAGTAGGTCCAGCCAAACAGGGAGGTGACAGCCCACTCTGAGTAGGTCCAGCCAAACAGGGAGTGACAGCCCACCCTGAGTAGGTCCAGCCAAACAGGGAGGTGACAGCCCACCCTGAGTAGGTCCAGCCAAACAGGGAGGTGACAGCCCACCCTGAGTAGGTCCAGCCAAACAGGGAGTGACAGCCCACCCTGAGTAGGTCCAGCCAAACAGGGAGGTGACAGCCCACTCTGAGTAGGTCCAGCCAAACAGGGAGGTGACAGCCCACCCTGAGTAGGTCCAGCCAAACAGGGAGTGACAGCCCACTCTGAGTAGGTCCAGCCAAACAGGGAGTGACAGCCCACTCTGAGTAGGTCCAGCCAAACAGGGAGGTGACACCCCACCCTGAGTAGGTCCAGCCAAACAGGGAGGTGACAGCCCACTCTGAGTAGGTCCAGCCAAACAGGGAGGTGACACCCCACCCTGAGTAGGTCCAGCCAAACAGGGAGGTGACAGCCCACCCTGAGTAGGTCCAGCCAAACAGGGAGGTGACAGCCCACTCTGAGTAGGTCCAGCCAAACAGGGAGTGACAGCCCACCCTGAGTAGGTCCAGCCAAACAGGGAGGTGACACCCCACCCTGAGTAGGTCCAGCCAAACAGGGAGTGACAGCCCACTCTGAGTAGGTCCAGCCAAACAGGGAGTGACAGCCCACCCTGAGTAGGTCCAGCCAAACAGGGAGTGACAGCCCACCCTGAGTAGGTCCAGCCAAACAGGGAGGTGACACCCCACCCTGAGTAGGTCTAGCCAAACAGGGAGGTGACAGCCCACCCTGAGTAGGTCCAGCCAAACAGGGAGTGACAGCCCACTCTGAGTAGGTCCAGCCAAACAGGGAGTGACAGCCCACCCTGAGTAGGTCCAGCCAAACAGGGAGGTGACAGCCCACCCTGAGTAGGTCCAGCCAAACAGGGAGGTGACAGCCCACCCTGAGTAGGTCCAGCCAAACAGGGAGGTGACAGCCCACCCTGAGTAGGTCCAGCCAAACAGGGAGGTGACATCCCACCCTGAGTAGGTCCAGCCAAACAGTGAGGTGACAGCCCACCCTGAGTAGGTCCAGCCAAACAGGGAGGTGACAGCCCACCCTGAGTAGGTCCAGCCAAACAGGGAGTGACAGCCCACCCTGAGTAGGTCTAGCCAAACAGGGAGGCAGACACACACACACACACACACACACACACACACACACACACACACACACACACACACACACACGAGGTCAGGCCTGTGTCAAGTGGGGTGTGGAGGCCAGCTGAGACACCCTGCTTGCACATTGTGCTAATTTGTTCAGCCAGTGCAGGGAGGGATGTAGGGACGGATAGAAAGATGGAGGAAGGGAGGGAAAGAAGGAGGGAGGGAAAGAGGGAGAGAAAAATAGAGGGAGGGAAGGGAAGCCTCAGCAGGCTGGATAGTGGGGGTGGTGAGGACAGTGATGGAGAGATTGAAGGAGAGTGGGATGGATGGATATAGGGAAGAGTGGAGGAAGGGGAGAGCAGGCAGGGTCTGGGGTACGAGACGTGTTGAAGGGTATGGGACGGCATATGGCACTGAGCTGAAAGAGGGTCTGGGTGTTGAGACGGTGGGAACTTGTGGCGCGCTTTGCTCTGGGCATCAAACGTTCACACAACATTCATGGCAACCAGTGTCCTCCATCTGTGGTGGCCCGTATGCCAGTTAAGAGTCCATGACCAAAGGCCAACGCTAAATCTACAACTTCACAGTTGAACAACACTTCCACATGTCAAATAATAGGCTGTAAAAGGGGTTACTTTCTATGATGTGCTAGAATTGGGGTTGAGGCTACGGTTAAGGTTCCTGCTGAAGTAAATAGAACACATTACCATCATAGGAATATTCCTGTGACGCTTATGTCATCTTCATCACCATCATCATCACCATCTGTCATGACTGCCCAGTCTTGTCACTGGTTCTGTCATCACCTCCTCCACAGCTGCACCCGGTGGCTTTAGTATTAGGTTGAAACAATTGCTTACACACACACACACACACACAAACACACACACACACACACAAAATCCTATTAGTCTCTATACACACCACTTCTATCACTCGACTCCCTCCACGCATGCCACTCCCACCCCCTGCAATCAGCACGTTTACAGAGCGCTCCTAACCCTGACTGAGACATGTGAATGCAGTGTGTGTGTGTGTGTGTGTGTGTGTGTGTGTGTGTGTGTGTGTGTGTGTGCATGCGTGCGTGCGTGCGTGCATGCTTGTGTGTGTGTGTGTGCGCGTGCGTGCGTGCATGCTTGTACTGTCACAATCAACTTCAGCTGGTGGGTAACAGAAGCAGCTCTTGTCCTGGTCAGTAATGATCTGTGTGTGAGCTGAGAAATATTACCACAAGCTGCCAGGGGGAAATATTACAACAAGCAACCAGGGGAAATATTACAACAAGCAGCCAGGGGGAAATATTACAACAAGCAGCCAAGGGGAAATATTACAACAAGCAACCAGGGGAAATATTACAACAAGCAGCCAGGGGAAATATTACAACAAGCAGCCAGGGGGAAATATTACAACAAGCAGCCAGGGGGAAATATTACAACAAGCAACCAGGGGAAATATTACAACAAGCAGCCAGGGGGAAATATTACAACAAGCAGCCAGGGGGAAATATTACAACAAGCAGCCAGGGGGAAATATTACAACAAGCAGCCAGGGGGAAATATTACAACAAGCAGCCAGGGGGAAATATTACAACAAGCAGGCAGGGGGAAATATTACAACAAGCAACCAGGGGAAATATTACAACAAGCAGCCAGGGGAAATATTACAACAAGCAACCAGGGGGAAATATTACAACAAGCAGCCAGGGGAAATATTACAACAAGCAGCCAGGGGGAAATATTACAACAAGCAGCCAGGGGGAAATATTACAACAAGCAGCCAGGGGGAAATATTACAACAAGCAACCAGGGGAAATATTACAACAAGCAGCCAGGGGAAATATTACAACAAGCAACCAGGGGGAAATATTACAACAAGCAGCCAGGGGAAATATTACAACAAGCAACCAGGGGGAAATATTACAACAAGCAGCCAGGGGAAATATTACAACAAGCAGCCAGGGGAAATATTACAACAAGCAGCCAGGGGGAAATATTACAACAAGCAACCAGGGGGGAAATATTACAACAAGCAACCAGGGGGAAATATTACAACAAGCAGCCAAGGGGAAATATTACAACAAGCAGCCAGGGGGAAATATTACAACAAGCAACCAGGGGGAAATATTACAACAAGCAGCCAGGGGAAATATTACAACAAGCAGCCAGGGGAAATATTACAACAAGCAACCAGGGGAAATATTACAACAAGCAGCCAGGGGAAATATTACAACAAGCAACCAGGGGGAAATATTACAACAAGCAGCCAGGGGGAAATATTACAACAAGCAGCCAGGGGAAATATTACAACAAGCAACCAGGGGGAAATATTACAACAAGCAGCCAGGGGGAAATATTACAACAAGCTGCCAGGGGGAAATATTACAACAAGCAACCAGGGGAAATATTACAACAAGCATCCAGGGGAAATATTACAACAAGCAACCAGGGGGAAATATTACAACAAGCAACCAGGGGGAAATATTACAACAAGCAGCCAGGGGGAAATATTACAACAAGCTGCCAGGGGGAAATATTACAATAAGCTGCCAGGGGGAAATATTACAATAAGCAACCAGGGGGAAATATTACAACAAGCAGCCAGGGGGAAATATTACAACAAGCAGCCAGGGGAAATATTACAACAAGCAGCCAGGGGGAAATATTACAACAAGCAACCAGGGGGAAATATTACAACAAGCAGCCAGGGGGAAATATTACAACAAGCATCCAGGGGGAAATATTACAACAAGCAGCCAGGGGAAATATTACAACAAGCAGCCAGGGGAAATATTACAACAAGCAGCCAGGGGGAAATATTACAACAAGCAACCAGGGGGGAAATATTACAACAAGCAACCAGGGGGAAATATTACAACAAGCAGCCAAGGGGAAATATTACAACAAGCAGCCAGGGGGAAATATTACAACAAGCAACCAGGGGGAAATATTACAACAAGCAGCCAGGGGAAATATTACAACAAGCAGCCAGGGGAAATATTACAACAAGCAACCAGGGGAAATATTACAACAAGCAGCCAGGGGAAATATTACAACAAGCAACCAGGGGGAAATATTACAACAAGCAGCCAGGGGGAAATATTACAACAAGCAGCCAGGGGAAATATTACAACAAGCAACCAGGGGGAAATATTACAACAAGCAGCCAGGGGGAAATATTACAACAAGCTGCCAGGGGGAAATATTACAACAAGCAACCAGGGGAAATATTACAACAAGCATCCAGGGGAAATATTACAACAAGCAACCAGGGGGAAATATTACAACAAGCAGCCAGGGGGAAATATTACAACAAGCTGCCAGGGGGAAATATTACAATAAGCTGCCAGGGGAAATATTACAATAAGCAACCAGGGGGAAATATTACAACAAGCAGCCAGGGGGAAATATTACAACAAGCAGCCAGGGGAAATATTACAACAAGCAGCCAGGGGGAAATATTACAACAAGCAACCAGGGGGAAATATTACAACAAGCAGCCAGGGGGAAATATTACAACAAGCAGCCAGGGGGAAATATTAAAACAAGCAGCCAGGGGGAAATATTACAACAAGCAACCAGGGGGAAATATTACAACAAGCAGCCAGGGGGAAATATTACAACAAGCAGCCAGGGGGAAATATTACAACAAGCAGCCAGGGGGAAATATTACAACAAGCAGCCAGGGGGAAATATTACATCAAGCAGCCAGGGGAAATATTACAACAAGCAGCAAGGGGGAAATTTTACAACAAGCAACCAGGGGGAAATATTACAACAAGCAGCCAGGGAGAAATATTAAAACAAGCAGCCAGGGGGAAATATTACAACAAGCAGCCAGGGGGAAATATTACAACAAGCAGCCAGGGGGAAATATTACAACAAGCAGCCAGGGGGAAATATTACAACAAGCAGCCAGGGGGAAATATTACAACAAGCAGCCAGGGGGAAATATTACAACAAGCAACCAGGGGGAAATATTAAAACAAGCAGCCAGGGGGAAATATTAAAACAAGCAGCCAGGGGAAATATTAAAACAAGCAACCAGGGGGAAATATTACAACAAGCTGCCAGGGGGAAATATTACAACAAGCAGCCAGGGGGAAATATTACAACAAGCAGCCAGGTGGAATATTACAACAAGCTGGTAGGGGGAAATATTACAACAAGCAACCATGGGGAAATATTACAACAAGCAGCCAGGGGGAAATATTACAACAAGCAGCCAGGGGAAATATTACAACAAGCAGCCAGGGGGAAATATTACAAAAAGCAACCAGGGGGAAATATTACAACAAGCAGCCAGGGGGAAATATTACAACAAGCAGCCAGGGGGAAATATTACAACATGCAGCCAGGGGGAAATATTACAACAAGCAGCCAGGGGGAAATATTACAACAAGCAGCCTGGGGGAAATATTAGAACAAGCAGCCAGGGGGAAATATTACAATAGGCAACCAGGGGGAAATATTACAACAAGCAGCCTGGGGAAAATATTACAACAAGCAGCCAGGGAGAAATATAAAAACAAGCTGCCAGGGGAAATATTGCAACTAGCAGCTAGGGGAAATTTTACAACAAGCAGCCAGGGGGAAATATTACAACAAGCTGCCAGAGGGAAATGTTACAACAAGCGGCCAGGGGAAATATTACAACAAGCTGCCAGGAGGAAATATTACAACAAGCTGCCAGGAAGAAATATTACAACAAGCAGCCAGGGGGAAGCGAAAATTATATAGAGACAATATCTGGATGAGCTTGCTGAAGAACACTGTGTGTTGCAGGTCGGAAACAGACGTGAGGGGTGTGTAGTGTAGTCAAGAGGATGATATGGGGATGGGTGTAACCGGGGGTGTGGATGTACAGTTGAAGTCGGAAGTTTACATACACCTTAACCAAATACATTTAAACTCAGTTTTTCACAATTCCTGACATTATATCCTAGTAAAATTTCCCTGTTTTAGGTCAGTTAGGATCACCACTTTATTTATTATTATTATTTCCTTCATCACATTTCCAGTGGGTCAGAAGTTTACATACATTCAATTAGTATTTGGTAGCATTGCCTTTAAATTGTTTAACTTGGGTCAAACGTTTCGGGTAGCCTTCCACAAGCTTCCCACAATAAGTTAAATTGTTTAACTTGGGTCAAACGTTTCGGGTTGCCTTCCACAAGCTTCCCACAATAAGTTGGGTGAATTTTGTCCCATTCCTTCTGACAGAGCTGGTGTAACTGAGTCAGGTTTGTAGGCCTCCTTGCTCGCATACACTTTTTCAGTTCTGCCCACAAATGTTCTATAGGATTGAAGTCAGGGCTTTGCGATGGCTACTCCAATACCTTGACTTTGTTGTCCTTAAGCCATTTTGCCACAACTTTGGAAGTATGCTTGGGGTCACTGTCCATTTGGAAGACCCATTTGCGACCAAGCTTTAACTTCCTGACTGATGTCTTGAGATGTTGCTTCAATATATCCACATCATTTTCCTACCTCATGATGCCATCTATTTTTTGAAGTGCACCAGTCCCTCCTGCAGCAAAGCACCCCCACAACATGATGCTGCCACCCCCGTGCTTCACGGTTGGGATGGTGTTCTTTGGCTTGCAAGCCTCCCCCTTTTTCCTCCAAACATAACGATGGTCATTATGGCCAAACAGTTATATTTTTGTTTCATCAGACCAGTGGACATTTCTCCAAAAAGTATGATCTTTGTCTCCATGTGCAGTTGCAAACCATAGTCTGGCTTTTTTATGGCAGTTTTGGAGCAGTGGCTTCTGCCTTGCTGAGCGGCCTTTCAGGTTATGTCGATATAGGACTCGCTTTACTGTGGATATAGATACTTTTGTACCTGTTTCCTCCAGGATCTTCAGCAGCAAAGGTCCTTTGCTGCTGTGCTGGGAATGATTTGCACTTTTCATCTCTAGGAGACAGAACGCATCTCCTTCCTGAGCGGTATGACGGCTGCGTGGTCCCATGGTGTTTATACTTGCGTACTATTGTTTGTACAGATGAACGTGGTACCTTCAGGTATTTGGAAATTGCTCCCAAGAATGAACTAGACTTGTGGAGGTCTACCGTTTTTTCTGAGGTCTTGGCTGATTTCTTTTGATTTTCCCATGGTGTCAAGCAAAGAGGCACTGAGTTTGAAGGTAGGCCTTGAAATACATCCACAGGTACACCTCCAATTGGCTCAGATTATGTCAATTAGCCTATCAGAAGCTTCTAAGGCCATGACATCATTTTCTGTAATTTTCCAAGCTGTTTAAAGGCACAGTCAACTCAGTGTATATAAACTTCTGACTCACTGGAATTGTGATACAGTGAATTATAAGTGAAATAATCTATCTGTAAACAATTGTTGGGAAAATTACTTGTGTCATGCACAAAGTAGATGTCTTAACCGACTTGCCAAAACTATAGTTTATTAACAAGAAATTTGTGGAGTGGTTGAAAAACGAGTTTTAATGAATCCAACCTTAGTGTATGTAAACTTTTGACTTCAACTGTATGTGTGTGTGTGTGTCCCGTATATGAGTGTGCTTGTGAATGTATTTCAAAGGGAAGAGGTTCCAGAGACCCAGACAGACATCCTAGGGAGGAGGGGTAGCTACCCACCCGACTGCCCCTCTTTTTGTTTTGGCCCAGCCCACCAGAGCCCAAACTGGGCCTTGTGTCACCAACAGATGGGCTCCTCACAAAGGACCCCTCACCTCACCAAGCTGGTCTCCTACATGCCTGATTAAATCCTAATACCAAAGTTAGAATTGATACAGTGGCTCTATGGTGATTCAATTAGTGCAGCGGTCATAGAGGAGCAAAGCAACCACAAAGAAACGGCTCTGCTAGTTAGAAAGTCATTTTCCTTGAATCATTATGGCATTGCACATGTGGAGGCCCGAAAAATGATGGACTCATGTGTCTTTGCTTAATATCCTCTGGGGCCATGTTGGAGGTAGCTTTTTTCTCTGAGGCTGGATGTCACAGTCGACAAAATCACAGAGACTTGATGGATTTGAGTGGTGCCAGGCAACCGATGTGCTGGGGTTCATGGTGCTCTGAGAGCTATGCCAAGAGTAGACCTGGAGTTCAGCTGGATAGAAACATGGAGGGTTAGACCCATACAGAGGCCGTCTGTGTTTAAGAATAAATAAGCCAATAAATATTCAATCAGGACAAAAATATGTGATTAAAGAGCATTTGCTGCGTTTGAGAGCTATAGATCACACAGGGGCTATGTTGTATTGAGGCATGAGGCGGGGAAACACAGTGCAAGGAAGTCCTCTTACACAACCAGGGATAAATAAAAAACTACAAAAAAGGTACCCTACACTTATTTTATTTAACCTTTATTTAACTAGGCAAGTCAGTTAAGAACAAATTCTTATTTACAATGAGGCAAAAAGCAAAATGGCCTCCTACTGGGACAAGGGCTGGGATTAAAAATGTAAAAAAATGAATACAAATATAGGACAAAGCACACAACACTACATAAAGAGAGACCTAAGACAACAACATAGCATGGCAGCAACACATGACAACACAACGTGGTAGCAACACAACATAACAACAACATGGTAGCATCACAACATGGCAGCAGCACAACATGGTAGAAAACAAAACAGGGTACAAACATTACTGGGCACAGACACCAGCACAAAGGGCAAGAAGGTAGAGACAACAATACATCACGCAAAGCAGCCACAACTGTCAGTAAGAGTGTCCATGATGGGGTCTTTGAATGAATGATGCACACATTTATTTTACTGAACTATAGAATTATTTTTGAATATATTATTGTAAAATGTGGATAAATTAATGAGAGTCCCAACGCATTTATCAGCATGACTGTACAGCCTACAAATGCAAATTGAAATGCACGGTATATTAATATACACATTATACACTGAGGGTACAAAACATTAAGAACACCTTCCTAATATTGAGTTGCATCCCCCAACACCTTTTAGAGTTCATGGGGTATGGACTCCACAAGGTGTTGAAAGAGTTCCACAGGGATTCTGGCCCATGTTTACTCCAATGCCTCCCACAGTTGTGTAAAGTGTGCTGGATGTCCTTTGGGTGGTGGACCATTCTTAATACATATGGGAAATTCTTGAGTGTGAAAAACCCAGCAGTGTTGCAGTTCTTGACACAAACCAGTGCGCCTGGCACCTACTGCCATACCCTGTTCAAAGACACTTAAATATTTTGTCTTTCCCATTCATCCTCTGAATGGCACACGTACACAATCTATGTCTCAATTTTCTCAAGGCTTAAAAGTCTGGTCATCTGGTGCTCTCATGCATGCTTCAGTGTTGCTTGCCTCGAAGTGAGCATAAAGGCATTTAGCTCGTCTGGTAGGCTCGCATCACTGGGAAGTTCGCGGCTGTGTTTCTCATTTTTAGTCCGTAATAGTTTTCAAGCCCTGCCACATCCAATGAGTTTCAGAGCCGTTGTAGTAGGATTCAATCATAATCCTGTATTGACGCTTTGCCTGTTTGATGGTTCGTCTGAGGGCGTAGAGGGATTTCTTATAAGTGTCCGGATTAGTGTCCCGCTCCTTGAAAGCGGCAGCGCTAGCCTTTAGCTGGATGCAGATGTTGCCTGTAATCCATGGCTTCTGGTTGGGATATGTACATATGGTCACTGTGGGGACGACGTCGTTGATGCACTTATTGATGAAGCAGATGACTGAGGTGGTATACTGCTCAATGCCATTGGATGAATCCCAAAACATATTCCAGTCTGTGATAGAAAAAAAGTCCTGTAGCGTAGCATCTGCGTCATCTGGTGGTTGGAGATATCCCTCCAGTAGTGTGGGGGCTGTGCTTTGGCAAAGTGGGTGGGGTTATATCCTGCCTGTTTGGCCCTGTCCGGGGGTTTCATCGGATGGGGCCACAGTGTCTCCTGACCCCTCCCGTCTCAGCCTCCAGTATTTATGCTGCAGTAGTTTATGTGTCGGGGGGCTAGGGTCAGTCTGTTACATCTGGAGTATTTCTCTTGTCTTATCCGGTGTCCTGTGTGAATTTAAATATGCTCTCTCTAATTCTCTCTTTCTCTCTTTCTTTCTCTCTCTCGGAGGACCTGAGCCCTAGGACCATGCCTCAGGACTACCTGGCATGATGACTCCTTGCTGTCCCCAGTCCATCTGGCCGTGCTGCTGCTCCAGTTTCAACTGTTCTGCCTGCGGCTATGGAACCCTGACCTGTTCACCGGACGTGCTACCTGTCCCAGACCTGCTGGAACCCTGACCTGTTCACCGGACGTGCTACCTGTCCCAGACCTGCTGGAACCCTGACCTGTTCACCGGACGTGCTACCTGTCCCGGACCTGCTGTTTTCAACTCTCTAGAGACAGCAGGAGCGGTAGAGATACTCTCAAAGATCGGCTATGAAAAAGCCAACTGACACTTACTCTTGAGTTGCTGACTTGTTGCACCCTCGACAACTACTATGATTATTATTATTTGACCATGCTGGTCATTTATGAACATTTGAACATCTTGGCCATGTTCTGTTATAATCTCCACTCCGGCACAGCCAGAAGAGGACTAGCCACCCCTCATAGCCTGGTTCCTCTCTAGGTTTCTTCCTAGGTTTTGGCCTTTCTAGGGAGTTTTTCCTAGCCACCGTGCTTCTACACCTGCATTGCTTGCTGTTTGGGGTTTTAGGCTGGGTTTCTGTACAGCACTTTGAGATATCAGCTGATGTAAGAAGGGCTATATAAATAAATTTGATTTGATCTGACCACTTTCGTAATGTTTTGTACAGTCAGTGTAAATACAAGTGTATTCACACTCCCAGCAGCACAGCAGGGTGTAATCACGGAGGATTCTCTGTGTATGAATCAATAGGAGAAATGCAGCAGCAACCATGTACTGTAAGCATCCAGCGAGCAGGCATTAGTCAGGGGTACACTCCACACAGGGAATATTGATAGGGCCGATAAAACACGGATACAGTAAGATTTATGCTCTACACGACAAAAGGAGATTCTGCTGGCTGTGTCATTCTATCAGATGCAATAGCAAATATCCCTCGATGCTTTAGCCCTGTGAGGGTATAAGAAGAGGAGCGAGGGAAAGATGTAGGTGGTGTTTGATCAGGTACAAATGACCTAGTGCTTAATGCACATGACGTCTCCTCCCTGAGCTCTGATGTAGGGTTGCTACTGCTGATCAAGGCCATAGTTTTGGTTCACTGGTGGTTATGTGTAGGGCCCTGTGTTTTGGTTCACTAGTGGTTATGTGTAGGGCCCTGTATTTTGGTTCACTAGTGGTTATGTGTAGGGCCCTGTGTTTTGGTTCACTAGTGGTTATGTGTAGGGCCCTGTATTTTGGTTCACTAGTGGTTATGTGTAGGTAGCCCTGTATTTTGGTTCACTAGTGGTTATGTGTAGGGCCCTGTGTTTTGGTTCACTAGTGGTTATGTGTAGGTAGCCCTGTGTTTTGGTTCACTAGTGGTTATGTGTAGGGCCCTGTGTTTTGGTTCACTAGTGGTTATGTGTAGGGCCCTGTGTTTTGGTTCACTAGTGGTTATGTGTAGGGCCCTGTGTTTTGGTTCACTAGTGGTTATGTGTAGGTAGCCCTGTGTTTTGGTTCACTAGTGGTTATGTGTAGGGCCCTGTGTTTTGGTTCACTAGTGGTTATGTGTAGGGCCCTGTGTTTTGGTTCACTAGTGGTTATGTGTAGGTAGCCCTGTGTTTTGGTTCACTAGTGGTTATGTGTAGGGCCCTGTGTTTTGGTTCACTAGTGGTTATTTGTAGGGCCCTGTGTTTTGGTTCACTAGTGGTTATGTTTTTTTATTTATTTTACCTTTATTTAACTAGGCAAGTCAGTTAAAAACAAAATCTTATTTTCAATGACGGCCTAGGAACAGTGGGTTAACTACCTTGTTCAGGGGCAGAACGACAGATTTGTACGTTGTCAGCTTGGAGATTTGAACTTGCAACCTTGCGCTTACTAGCCCAACGCTCTAATGCCGCCCCAACCATCCACTGGTGGTTATGTGTAGTGCCCCTTGTTTTGGTTCACTAGTGGTTATGTGTAGTGCCCCTTGTTTTGGTTCACTAGTGGTTAAGTGTAGTGCCCCTTGTTTTGGTTTACTAGTGGTTATGTGTAAGGTCCTGTGTTTTGGTTCACTAGTGGTTATGTGTAGGGTCCTGTGTTTTGGTTTACTAGTGGTTATGTGTAGGGGCCTGTGTTTTGGTTCACTAGTGGTTATGTGTAGGGGCCTGTGTTTTGGTTAATCGTGTCACATGACCTGGACAGTAACCTTTATTTAAAGCTTTTTCATTCTCATTTCTGGAAAAGGCTTAAAATAAAGGTTATATCCAGGTCATGTGACATGATTAACCAAAACACAGGGCCCTAGTTATGACAATACTTCATGGGAGTCTAGGTGTTGTTGTTGTAAACGTGAATTTGAGTTCCGGGTCTTCTATACAGGGATCGATTTGTGTTACAGATGTTTAGTGGCATGTGGAAGGATTCTAGGGCTAGTCTGAGAAAATGAGCATGTGTTAGGCCTACATAACATCTCCACCACACTCAAACCCTATTAGACAGAGAACGTCTGGAAACACGCTAGTACTCCATGCCACCACATGCCCTCTATTTGTGTGTATGTTGTATATGTGTATGTTGTATGTTTGTATGTTGGATGTACAGTTGAACTCTGAAGTTTACATACACCTTAGCCAAATACATTTAAACTCAGTTTTTCACAACTCCTGACATTTTAACCTAGTAACAATCCCTGTCTTAGGTCAGTTAGGATAACCAGTTTATTATAAGAATGAGAAATGTCAGAATAATAGTAGAGAGAATGATTTATTTCAGCTTTGATTTCTTTCTTCACATTCCCAGTGGTTCAGAAGTTTACATACACTCAATTAGTATTTAGAAGCATTGTCTTTAAATTGTTTAACTTGCGTCAAACAGTTCAGGTAGCCTTCCACAAGCTTCCCACAATAAGTTGGGTGAATTAAGGCCCATTCCTCCTGACAGAGCTGGTGTAACTGAGTCAGGTTTGTAGGCCTCCTTGCTTGCACACACTTTTTCAGTTATGCCCACAAATTTTATATGGGATTGAGGTCAGGGCTTTGTGATGGCCACTCCAATACCCTGACTTTGTTGTCCTTAAGCCATTTTGCCACAACTTTGGAAGTATGCTTGGGGTCACTGTCCATTTGGAAGACCCATTTACAACCAAGCTTTAACTTCCTGACTGATGTCTTGAGATGATGCTTCAATATATCCATATAATTTTCCTGCCTCATGATGCCATCTATTTTTTGAAGTGCACCAGTCCCTCCTGCAGCAAAGCACCCCACAATATGATGCTGCCACCCCCATGCTTCACGGTTGGGATGGTGTTCTTCGGCTTGCAAGTCTCCCCCTTTTTCTTCCAAACATAATGATGGTCATTATGGCCAAACAGTTATATTTTTGTTTCATCAGGCCAGTGGCCATTTTTCCAAAAAGTACGATCTTTGTCCCCATGTGCAGTTGCAAACTGTAGTCTGGCTTTTTTATGGCGGTTTTGGAGCACTGGCTTCTGCCTTTCTAAGCGGCCCTTCAAATTATGTCGATATAGGACTCACTTTACTGTGGATATAGGTACTTTTGTACCTGTTTCTTCCAGCATCTTCACAAGGTCGTTTGCTGTTGTTCTGGGATTGATTTGCACTTTTCGCAAAAAAGGACGTTCACCTCTAGGAGAGAGAACGCATCTCCTTCCTGAGAGGTATGATGGCTGCGTGGTCCCATGGTGTTTATACCTGCGTACTATTGTTTGTACAGATAAACGTGGTACCTTCAGGCATTTGGAAATTGCTCCCAAGGATGAACCAGACTTGTGGAGGTCTACAATTGTTTTGGCTGATTTCTTTTGAATTTCCCGTAATGTCAAGCAAAGAGGCACTGAGTTTGAAGGTAGGCCTTGAAATACATCCACAGGTACACCTCCAATTGACTCAAATGATGTCAATTAGCCTATCATAAGCTTCTAAGGCCATGACATAATTTTCGATGAATTTTCCAAGCTGTTTAAAGGCACAGTCAACTCAGTGTATGTAAACTTCTGACCCACTGGAATTGTGATACAGTGAATTATAAGTGAAATAATCTATCTGTAAACAATTGTTGGGAAAATTACTTGTGTCATGCACAAAGTAGATGTCCTAACCAACTTGCCAAAACTATAGTTTGTTAATAAGACATTTGTGGAGTGGTTGTTTTAATGACTCCAACATAAGTGTATGTAAACTTCTGACTGATGTGTGTTTGCGGGCACGTGAGAGAGTGAGATACTTGACATGTTGTCTGGCATGCTTAGCACGTCCCTGTGTTCTAGTATGTAGTGATGGGTTATCAGTCAGAGAACACACAGGCTGGCAGCTAGTTAACAAAATCTACAGTCTACACTGCTCATCTACGTAAAGGAGAGATAGAGAGAAAAACCTTATCGGACAGCGCTCTTTTGTTCACTTCTCTCTCTATGCTCTTTCTTTTTCTCTGTGCTCTCTCTCTGTCTGTGCTCTCTCTCTGTGCTCTCTCATCACTGTGTAAGTATATCCTGTCAAATAATTAACATATATTAAACTGTACTCATCTCTGAATAATTTCCCCATATGCATAATCTTATTTGGCTTCGTCCCTTGGAATGTAAGCAGGGTGAAGAAATAGCACAAGGTTTTACCTTCAGCAAGTTGATCTTCATTGATTGAATATCAGACTCATTTGAATGTGTTAACAAAGTGTGTGTGACACATTGCATTAGAACATTAGCAGACTGGGTGAACCGCTGCACACTAGCAAAATGACCATGGGACTTTCCTCAACGCATTACTGGATTCTCAGTACAGGTATTTGACTCAAAATCTTTTCAAAGAGTGTGTGTCAGTCTATGTGTGTGTGAGTGTGTGTGTGTGTGTGAGAGAGAGAGAGAGAGAGAGAGAGAGAGAGAGAGAGAGAGAGAGAGAGAGAGAGAGAGAGAGAGAGGTTGACAGCTTAGGTTCACATAATGACAGTGGGCGCGCACCAAAGAGGCATCCATCTATGGGGCCTTTTGTGCTGTAGGGTGGAGCCAAGGTCAGCAGCTGAGCAAGGCCTCTTTGTGTTTGTGCTGCTGTGTGGGGGCAGGGTGTGTGTGTGTTTGGCTATGTGTGTGTGCGGTGCGGTAAAGAGAAAGAGGGAACGAGAGAGGGGTGGGGGACTTCCATTAAAGCAACACAATGTGTGAGAGGTTTGGCTGTGTGTGTGTGTGTGTGTGTGTGTGTGTGTGTGTGTGTGTGTGTGTGTGTGTGTGTGTGTGTGTGTGTGTGTGTGTGTGTGTGTGAGAGATGGGGGGCCACGTGTCCTAGTCAGGATTAACAATGGCCATTCTCCAGAAGAACAATGGCCATGGCTCCCTTGGCCTCCTTGTCCCTAACCTTCCCTCCCCTCCACCACCTCTCCACCACCCTGCGACCCTCCAAGGCCCAGCCGTCTGCTGGAGGCCTGTCCTCCCCTCCACCACCTCTCCACCCCCCCTGCCACCCTCCAAGGTCCAGCCGTCTGCTGGAGGCCTGGCCTCCGCTTGACCTCACACCCCAGGTGCCCTAGGTGCTGAACCCTACAAAGATGTGTGTGATGTGGGTCATTCTACACCTGCTCTTACTCTGAAACCTCTCAAGCCTCTTCCCGGCTCTGTTCTTGTATTATCTTCTCCTTACACACACAAACACAAACACACGTACAGTATACGTGTGTGTGTACAAACACACAGCAGGGCATCACTCTCAGAGGGCCTTTAAAGAAATGAGAGCAGCTCAAGTGGTAAAACAGTTTCCATTTGTCTTGAGGTAATATGAGCCAAATAGCATCCCCTCCTATTTCCTTTATCACTGTCAAGGCAATTCATAGGCCAAGGCCCCTGTTGCACACACACACACACACACACACACACACACACACACACACACACACACACACACACACACACACACACACACACACACACACACACACACACACACACACACACACACTCCATATCTACCTCTCTTACATCTCTTTCCTCCTGGAATCACAAGGTCCACCCTAGAAATATGAGAGCACTCAACTAAAGCTTTGGTCGCTGTATTGACCTGACCTAGATCATTGAATGGCTTAAAAAATACTGTCCTTTACCATACAGTACACCATTTACTGTCCTTTACCATACAGTACACAACCATTTACACATGACCCAAAACAACAATGAATTTCTGGAACAATATATCCTACAAAGCGTGTTTATCTTGACCGTTAGATGCAGATCCCTTTGTAAAAAAGTCAGTACTTTTTTGTGTTGTAAAAGATGAGAAATGTGTGTGGAAATGGGTATCCGTGTTTAAGTGTGTGCAACAGCGATAAGGGAGAGTGGGATCTGATAGGAAATGATAAAATACCTTGGTAATATCTTGCTGGATTTTTGTGGGTTTCACAGTGGAGGAGGGAGTATGTTATCGCTGTCTGGTGAGAAGAAGCCATGTTGTTTTCTTCCCCAGGATTCTTCCCTGAGGATTGACTGTGTTTGGGCCCCTGTCCCCCCTCCTCTCTCTGCTGCTCAGGACTGGCCAAAACCATTTTTTTTACAATTTTTCATATCATCGATGGACATATTTATCAGTAGGATATAGTGCTATTTTCTGTTGGATTATCTGCATTGCGTTATCTTCTTTCATTATCTGCTGGTGAAACCATATTACTCTGGGCAGCACTGCACATGTCAGTATTACTAGCTTATCCTCTAAAATATTGAACACAGGTATTGCAAGGGAGAAAAAAATTACTTTAGGACTGAAAAAATGGTAAACGGTTCTACAGTGAGGGAAAAAAGTATTTGATCCCCTGCTGATTTTGTACGTTTGCCCACTGACAAAGAAATGATCAGTCTATAATTTTAATGGCAGGTTTATTTGAACAGTGAGAGACAGAATAACAACAAGAATGTTAGAAATTGATTTATAACAACTAAAAATGTTAGAAATTGATTTGCATTTTAATGAGGGA
The DNA here is from genome assembly GCF_901001165.1 of Salmo trutta. NCBI lineage: Eukaryota > Metazoa > Chordata > Actinopteri > Salmoniformes > Salmonidae > Salmo > Salmo trutta. Next base: position 27,326,210 of record NC_042982.1, read on the forward strand.
AATAAGTATTTGACCCCCTCTCAATCAGAAAGATTTCTGGCTCCCATGTGTCTTTTATACAGGTAACGAGCTGAGATTAGGAGCACACTCTTAAAGGGAGTGCTCCTAATCTCAGTTTGTTACCTGTATAAAAGACACCTGTCCACAGAAGCAATCAATCAATCAGATTCCAAACTCTCCACCATGGCCAAGACCAAAGAGCTCTCCAAGGATGTCAGGGACAAGATTGTAGACCTACACAAGGCTGGAATGAGCTACAAGACCATCACCAAGCAGCTTGGTGAGAAGGTGACAACAGAACTGTCAATCTCCCTCGGCCTGGGGCTCCATGCAAGATCTCACCTCGTGGAGTTGCAATGATCATTAGAACGATGAGGAATCAGCCCAGAACTACATGAGAGGATCTTGTCAATGATCTCAAGGCAGCTGGGACCATAGTCACCAAGAAAACAATTGGTAACACACTACGCCGTGAAGGACTGAAATCCTGCAGCGCCCGCAAGGTCCCCCTGCTCAAGAAAGCACATATACATGCCCGTCTAAAGTTTGCCAATGAACATTTGAAAGATTCAGAGGACAACTGGGTGAAAGTGTTGTGGTCAGATGAGACCAAAATGGAGCTCTTTGGCATCAACTCAACTCACCGTGTTTGGAGGAGGAGGAATGCTGCCTATGACCCCAAGAACACCATCACCACCGTCAAACATGGAGGTGGAAACATTATGCTTTGGGGGTGTTTTGCTGCTAAGGGGACAGGACAACTTCACCACATCAAAGGGACGATGGACGGGGCCATGTACCAACAAATCTTGGGTGAGAAGCTCCTTCCCTCAGTCAGGGCATTAAAAATGGGTCGTGGATGGGTTTTCCAGCATGACAATCACCCAAAACACACGGCCAAGGCAACAAAGGAGTGGCTCAAGAAGAAGCACATTAAGGTCCTGGAGTGGCCTAGCCAGTCTCCAGACCTTAATCCCATAGAAAATCTGTGGAGGGAGCTGAAGGTTCGAGTTGCCAAACATCAGCCTCGAAACCTTAATGACTTGGAGAAGATCTGCAAAGAGGAGTGGGACAAAATCCCTCCTGAGATGTGTGCAAACCTGGTGGCCAACTACAAGAAACGTCTGACCTCTGATTGCCAACAAGGGTTTTGCCAACAAGTACTAAGTCATGTTTTGCAGAGGGGTCAAATACTTATTTCCCTCATTAAAATGCAAATCCTTTTATAACATTTTTGACATGCGTTTTTCTGGATTTTCTTGTTGTTATTCTGTCTCTCACTGTTCAAATAAACCTACCATTAAAATTACAGACTGATCATTTCTTTGTCAGTGGGCAAACGTACAAAATCAGCAGGGGATCAAATACTTTTTTCCTTCACCGTAGGAACATGGGTGATTAAAATAATGTATTTTTATTAACTGGTTTGATTACAAAAATGTAATACACAAATATTTGGTTGTCTTTTGGTTTAAGTGTGGACTTTATGTTATTGTGGAATGTTGTAGTTTTTGGTTGTAGAATGGTTGCTATGTGGTAGATTTGGTTGTATGTGGTAGTCAGGCAGGGTGTGTGTATAAGGCCTGGTGTGACTCTGATCACTGCTCTGCTATTTTCCTGTCTCATTAGAATATATTAACTGGGCCATCTGTAAGCCATTTATCTCTTCCAAAAGGCCGTTACAACAGATCTCCCCTCCCTCGGACCCAACCCCCTTGATTGTGTCTCAGACAGCATACACGTCTATGGTCTCTCTCATATAAGTAAAACATTTTCGCTTTTTTAAATATCTCACTTTTAGTTGAAAATGGTTAAGAATTTACAACAAAATAATTAAATCGACAAGCAGACTCATCCACAATCATGGGAAGAGATTCAGCCCCTTGCGACCTGATAAGGACCATGGACAGTGACAAAAAAACACAAGCACACGTACGTGCACGCACGGACACACACACACACACACACACACACACACACACACACACACACACACACACACACACACACACACACACACACACACACACACACACACACACACACACACACACACACACACACACACACACAAACACACACACAGACACACACAGACACCTGAAGAGGTGCTAACACACACAGGCCCACTCTATGTGAGCAAAACAGCGAACTCTACCACAGGGGTTCTCAAACTTTTTCACTCAGGGCCCCACTTCCAGCATTGGGTAACATCCCACGCCCACAGTCGGCGGGCCCGCACACGCCATGTCTATTTCTATGGACACAAGCACTGTTCATGACACAAACTGTTCACACCCCTCGTGTTGGTGGAGAGAAATTTGCCTGTTTAAGGATTATTCCCTTCAATTTTACACATTTTGTCATGGGATGCAAAGAACATTTTGCATTTTTAAATCAAATTTTCTTTTAATTCTATACATTTTGCAATCTTTAATGTATATTCATGTGACAACATTTTTTACGACCCCTCCCACAGATTGGGAACCACTGCTCTACCCCACTCTGGGAACAAAACACTGTCTACAGTAATACCCCGTAGTGGCTAAAACTCCCTCCAAATAATGAAACCAATTATTGCATTCATATAGAGAATAATGCCTCCTCTGAAATAATCTTCTTATCTGGCGCTGCCGCAATGTGTGTATGTTTGCGTGTGCATGTGTGCGTGTGTGCGTGTGTATCTGCCCATCATCATAAACTACAGCCTGATACCCCCAAAGCAGGGGTCTGGCACATCTGCAAGCACCTGATATTATTTAGACACATGCGAGTGTTGTCAGCATAATGCATCATCATCATGATTGACTTGTTCCTGAGGATCCCAGCAGTAAGGCCTTCTTAAAGGATTACCCCTGGTCTTGGACCACTGCCTATGGTACAGTAGACCTCCACACACACACACACAGTTCATCTCCACCAGACGTCTCTTCTTTGTGTTTACCGCCTTTTTACAGCCTCTTTGTTTCCTCTCTTGTCTCCATTCTTCATTCAAATCCCTTTTCTCCTCAGACCAACCATTGGCAGGCAGCCATTTGCAAGAAAGAGAGAGGGAGAATGAGAGAAAGTAAGAGAGAGAGATACAGAGAACGAGAGGGGAAGAGAAAGTGTGAACCAGAAAGCGGGGTAGACAGAGAAAGTGTGAGGAGGAGAGAGTGTGGGAAAAAGAGAGAGAGCGGTAAAGTGATAGAGCAGGAAAAGAGAGAGAGTGAAAGAGAGGGATACCAAGAGAGGCGTATTCACACCGGCCCCTTCAAGTGAGGAGAGTTGGCGCCCAACTTGAGGTCGTCTTCCCGACAGTGGCAACAGAGCTCAAGGTTTATCTGCATCCGTTTCACACGTAAGGAAAGGTTGAAAGGTGGCATTCGGTATCCCGCTGTGACCTCTCCACATTGTATGTAAGATGCGGGAGCCACGGCAGATGGCTTCTGTGAGAGTTTGGAGGCTGGGGCGCTAGCTGAGGACTGGCGCTCGCAGAGTCTACACGGGAAGACAGCTGACATTGGAGCTGATGCAACGGTACAAGCGAGCCCAGCCTTTGCTAAGTTTCTGCCACTGTGACCAACCACAAGTCTGCTTGAAAGACCCACTAACCTAACTAAGCTGCTAACGTTAGCCAACAAGCTAGTCCCGGATGCATCCCCGTCTTGTCGTTTGTCATTATCTGACTGGCCGGTGTTGCCCAGAGTTTGTTCGCCAGGGGAGCCATCTCCTGCCCATCCGCCCCCATCTGATAGTGGAGTCGAAGGAGCACAGCAAGAGGAGCATGGCAATCAACGATGGTCGCATGTCATGAGCCGTGGAAGCCGAAGACAGTGGCCTCCCGCAAAGCAGTCTACACTCTCAACGAGAGGCCCGGAGGGGATACAAACAACTAATAGTTTCACCGCCCTGGAGCCTGATCTTCCTGCAACTTCGACGCTTTGGGTACCTGTGTCTGGAGCCTGATCTTCCTGCACCTTCGTGGCTCTGGGTACCTGTGTCTGGAGCCTGATCTTCCTGCAACTTCGACGCTTTGGGTACCTGTGTCTGGAGCCTGATCTTCCTGCACCTTCGTGGCTCTGGGTACCTGTGTCAGGAGCCTGATCTTCCTGCACCTTCATGGCTCTGGGTACCTGTGTCTGGAGCCTGATCTTCCTGCACCTTCGTGGCTCTGGGTACCTGTGTCTGGAGCCTGATCTTCCTGCACCTTCGTGGCTCTGGGTACCTGTGTCTGGAGCCTGATCTTCCTGCACCTTCGTGGCTCTGGGTACCTGTGTCTGGAGCCTGATCTTCCTGCACCTTCGTGGCTCTGGGTACCTGTGTCTGGAGCCTGATCTTCCTGCACCTTCGTGGCTCTGGGTACCTGTGTCAGGAGCCTGATCTTCCTGCACCTTCGTGGCTCTGGGTACCTGTGTCTGGAGCCTGATCTTCCTGCACCTTCGTGGCTCTGGGTACCTGTGTCTGGAGCCTGATCTTCCTGCACCTTCGTGGCTCTGGGTACCTGTGTCTGGAGCCTGATCTTCCTGCACCTTCGTGGCTCTGGGTACCTGTGTCTGGAGCCTGATCTTCCTGCACCTTCGTGGCTCTGGGTACCTGTGTCTGGAGCCTGATCTTCCTGCACCTTTGTGGCTCTGGGTACCTGTGTCTGGAGCCTGATCTTCCTGCCCCATTGTGGCTCTGGGTACCTGTGTCTGGAGCCTGATCTTCCTGCACCTTCGTGGCTCTGGGTACCTGTGTCTGGAGCCTGATCTTCCTGCACCTTCGTGGCTCTGGGTACCTGTGTCTGGAGCCTGATCTTCCTGCACCATCGTGGCTCTGGGTACCTGTGTCTGGAGCCTGATCTTCCTGCACCTTCGTGGCTCTGGGTACCTGTGTCTGGAGCCTGATCTTCCTGCACCTTCGTGGCTCTGGGTACCTGTGTCTGGAGCCTGATTTTCTTGCACCTTCGTGGCTCTGGGTACCTGTGTCTGGAGCCTGATCTTCCTGCACCATCGTGGCTCTGGGTACCTGTGTCTGGAGCCTGATCTTCCTGCACCTTCGTGGCTCTGGGTACCTGTGTCTGGAGCCTGATCTTCCTGCACCTTCGTGGCTCTGGGTACCTGTGTCTGGAGCCTGATTTTCTTGCACCTTCGTGGCTCTGGGTACCTGTGTCTGCGGCCGCTGTGCCTACTCCTACTCCTTCCCCTACGATTTTGAAGTCGACGTCGGCAACCTTCTGTCGCTGCTCTGGATCGAGCAGGTTTCTCCATCTGTCGGAGGCCTGCACCATGTTGTGAAGCGTGGGAGTGGGTGGATTTCCTCGTCCTTCTCGCCACCTGTGATTTTGGGCAGCTCCATGGTAAGAAATGTGACTGTTCCTGGTGCAAAAACTATTTCCTATCCCGGAGCTCAAGTAAAAAACATTACTAAGCTGCTCCCGAATATACTACGCCAGGACATGGACATCGATTCAATCGTAGTCCATGTGGGTTTTAAGGACATTATGAAGGGCAGCTCTGAACAGTTGAAACTGGATTTCAAAGAGCTGATTGACTCTCTGCTAGACACTAACAAAAGACCCATCATATCTGGCCCTCTGCCCTCTCTGAATTGTGGCATTGAACGCTTTAGCAGGATTCTTTCTCTTCACAACTGGCTATGTGATTATTGCAGCTCAATGGGAGTAACTTTTGTGAACATTTTCGATACCTTTGGGAAACAAAACATTTTTTATAAGGACGATGGAATCCACCTACAATAATTTGGGTTCCTGGATCCTTTCACACCATTATAAGGCTGCGTTGAAACAATGACTTATCACTGACCCAAGCCCATCTCAGTTAATCCCTACCATTGTGTCACTGAGTCATCATAATGCTTTAGCAAATGTACATTATACCAGGGGCATAGGAAGACACAATGTAAGTCATCTAATTTATGTCACTCTTAACGGCTCTGAACGCCTCTGCTGATCCTACAGCTATTGTATGCAGCAATCATGTGTCAATGAACCAGATCTATGCTGTTAGCACTGAGGCGGTGTGCCCTGGTAGGAAGTCCACTGTGTGCAGCTCACCCTGCGCTAACATAAATAACACGAGAATATCAACTTCTGCTAAGCTTCCCAGTAAAGCAATGAAAACAAGCAAGCACTCAGAAAAGTGCTCAAAATTGCCCACATTAACATATGTAGCTTAAGAAACAAGGTTCATTAAATTAATAACTTGCTAGTAACAGATGACATTCATATTCGGATCTCTGAAACTAACTTAGACAATTCCTTTAATGATACAGTGGTAGCAATACAATGTTATAACATTTACAGAAAATACAGAAATGCCAGTGGTGGAGGTGTTGCTGTTTATATTCAGAACCACATTCCTGTAAAGATTAGAGAGGATCTCATGTTAAATACTGTTGATGTAATGTGACTACAGGTTCATCTGCCTCACCTAAAGCCCATTCTTGTGGGAAGCTGCTATAGACCACCCAGTGCTAACAGTCAGTTTCTGGATAACATGTGTGAAATGCTTGATAATGTATGTGATATCAACAGAGAGGTATATTTTCTGGGTGATTTAAATATTGACTGGTTTTCATCAAACTCAAGAAAAAGCTTCAAACTGTAACCAGTGCCTGCAACCTGATTCAGGTTATCAGTCAACCTACCAGGGTAGTTACAAACAGCACAGGAATGAAGTCATCGACATGTATTGATCACATCTTTACTAATGCTGCAGAATTGCACTTGAAAGCAGTATCCAGATCCATCTGATGTAGTGATCACAATATAGTAGCCATATCTAGGAAAACCAAAGTCCCAAAGGCAGGGCCTAATATAATGTATAAGAGGTCATACAATACGTTTTGCAGTGATTCTTATGTTGTTGATGTAAAGAATATTTGTTGGTCCGTGTTGTGTAATGAGGAGCAAACAAACTTGACTCATTTATGAAATTGCTTATCCCAGTTAAGCATGCACCCATTAAGAAAATGACTGTAAAAACTGTTAAATTCCTGTGGATTTTGAGGAATTGAAAAATTGTATGGTTGAGAGGGATGAGGCAAAAGGAATGGCAAATAAGTCTGGCCGCACAACCAATTGGCAAACGTACTGCAAATTGAGATAAAAACGGAATAAAAGGAAGAAGAAACTACACTATGAAACAAAGATAAATGACAAAGAATGACGGTTAAACGCTTTGGAGCACCTTCAATTACATTTTGGAGAAAAAAAGCAAACTCAGCTCCATCATTCATTGAATCAGAAGGCTCATTCATTACAAAACTGACTGATATTTCCAACTACTTTAATTATTTTTTAATTGGCAAGATTAGCAAACAAATGCTGATACTACACATCCAAGTATATCTGACCAAATTATGAAAGATAAGAATTGTAATTTTGAAGTCCGTAAAGTGAGTGTGGAAGAGGTGAAAAAATTATCAACAATGACAAAACACCTTTACTGGCTTAAATAGCCGACAAATCAGCCTGTTACCAACACAAATTGTGTTTGACCAGAAACAATGCTATTTTACAGTAAACAAATTGACAACAGACTTTCAGCATGCTTATAGGGAAGGACATTCAACAAGCACAGCACTTACACAAATTACTGATGATTGGCTGAGAGAAATTGACAATAAAAAATATTGTGGGGGCTGTTTTGTTAGACTTCAGTGCAGCTTTTGACATTCTCGATCAGTCTGCTGCTGCAAAAACGAATGTGTTATGGCTTTACACCCGCTGGTATATTGCTGATAAAGAGTTACCTGTCTAACAGAATACAGTTCTTTAATGGAAGCCTCTCCAACATAATTCAGGTAGAATAAAAAATTCCCCAGGGCAGCTGTCTAGGCCCCTTACTTCATTCGATCTTTACTAACGGCATGCCACGTGCTTTGAGTAAAGCCAGTGTGTCTATGTATGCAGATGACTCAACACTACTACAGCAACAGAAATGACTGCAACACTTAAACAAGAGCTGTAGTTAATTTCAGAATGGGTGGCAAGGAATAAGTTAGTCTTAAATATTTCAAAAACTAAAGGCATTGTATTTGGGACAAATCATTCACTAAACCCTAAACCTCAACTAAATCTTGTAAATAATGTAGAAATGGAGCAAGTTGAGGTCTGTCATGGTCAAAACATATTGATACAACAGTAGCTAAGATGGGGAGAAGTCTCTCTACCTTATTAACAACACTATCAACAAGGCAGGTCTTACAGGCTCTAGTTTTGTCGCACCTGGACTACTGTTTCAGTCGTGTAGTCAGGTACCACAGAGTTGCAATTGGCTCAGAACAGGGCAGCACGGCTGGCCCTTGGATGTACACAGAGAGCAAACATTAATAATATGCATGTCAATCTCTCCTGGCTCAAAGTAGGGGAGAGATTGACTTCATCACTACTTGTTTATGTGAGAGTTATTGACATGTTGAAAGCATTGAGCTGTCTGTTTAAATGACTAGCACACAGCTCAGACACCCTTGCACACCCCACAAGACATGCCACCAGAGGTCTCTTCACAGTCCCCAAGTCAATAACAGACTATGGGAGGCGCACAGTACTACATAGAGCCATGACTACATGGAACTCTATTCCACATCAGGTAACTGATGCAAGCAGTAGAATCAGATTTAAAAAAATAAATTAAATAAATACACTGTGAAGCAACACAAACATAGGCACAGACACATGCATACACACACGTCAACATATGCACTACGGGGATCCATAATACATACAAATACAAGACACAGACAAAGGGGCCCTGGAGAAACTGTGAAATGATGTACACCTTCTGATCTGGTGCTCATATATAGGGTGACAATTTGCTTCTGAAAAAATGGATGCAGAGATGTTAGCAAAAATGTGCGAACTACGCAAAAGGTACCATCATTGGATTATTACATTTTTTTATGTATACGTGTGTGTTAGCGGTCATGCATGTGTGTATGTGCGTGTTTACCATATCACACACACAAGAGTCACGCAGACCTTGTAGTCATTATATGCGATGCAGTCATGCTATATAAAGCATGGTTGGACAGAGCAGAGAAGAAGGAATATGCATGGGCCTGTATTGAGTGAGACCATAGATATCCTGTAGCAGGGGCACTGTTGGCCTGTCATACAGGCTGTTTGACTGATTGTCCACACGTGCATGCACGCAGTAACACACACACAAACTCTTATTTTTCTTTTCCCTCTCCTTAACACTCCCCCTCCCGCCCTCCCTCCCTCCCTCCCATACTGTCCCTTTCCCTCTCAGATCTGGATGTCTGTGCACAATTCCTGCACTGAAAATCCTTCAGTGGGATGGATGAACGTCTACAGCCCATTCATCATCACCCTTATCCTCCGCCCCACCACTATTATATCAGCCAGCAGTCAACCTGACAACTGATGTGCCAGTCTCTCTCTCTCTTTCCCTCCTCTCTCTCTCTGACTCTCTCTCTCTCTCTCTCTCTCAATATCCTTGTTTCTCTCTCTTTCCCTCATCTCTCTCTCTCTCAATATCCTTGTTTCTCTCTCTCTCCCTGACTCTCTCCCTGACTCTCTCCCTGACTCTCTCTCTCTCTCTCTCTCTCTCTCTCTCTCTCTCTCTCTCTCTCTATATATATCCTTCTTTCTCTCTCTTTCCCTCCTCTCTCTCTCTTCCTTCTCTCTCTCCCTGACTCTCTTTCTCCTTTCTCTCTCTCTCTCTCCCTCCTCTCTCTCCCTGACTCTCTCTCTCATTTCTCTCTCTCCCTGACTCTCTCTCATTTCTCTCTCTTGCTCTTCCTTCTCCCTCTCTCTGACTCGCTCTCTCCTTTCTCTCTCTCTCTCCCTTTTTTCTTCTCCCAGTCTCAAACATTCTCTGTCACTCTCCATTTTTTTAATCCCTTTCCACAACCACATCTCCCTCTCCCTCCCTCTCTACCTCCCCTCCTTCTCTCTCTATCTCTGGGGTGTACCATAGGGACTGGAGTGGCACCTTTGGAGCAGGCTGTAAAAAGAGCCTATAAAAAGTCCAACACAGAGAAGAAAGGGTAATGATGAAATTTAACTGCTTGCCTCCATGCACCTGGGGTCTGCGTGGCTCTCGTGTGTGTGTGTGTATGTGCGTGCGTGCACATGTGTGTGCATGCACGTGTGTGTGTATGTGTGTGTTTCGTGCGTGCGTGCGTGTGTGTCTGTTTAAGCGTGTGTGTGTATGTGTGTGCTTCGTGCGTGCGTGTGTGTGTGTGTCTGTTTAAGCGTGTGTGGCATGGGTGTGCTTCGTGCGTGCGTGCGTGTGTCTGTGTCTGTTTAAGCGTGTGTGTGTATGTGTGTGCTTCGTGCGTGCGTGCGTGCGTGTGTGTCTGTTTAAGCGTGTGTGGCATGGGTGCTGAATCAGAACTGGCCTGCTAGGGGTCAACGTCATGACAGGTCCAGGAGAGTTATCTCTTTGTAAAGATGAAGTATTGATTTACACCTGCATAAAATGCGAATGACAAGAGAAGTTTAAAGTGTAAAAGTGGGGAACTGAGAGAGGGAAGAAATAGGTTCAGTGGCAAAAGTGATACAGCAATTTAATCCCTTTGGGAACTTGGATGGAAGTCTGAATAATTTACGCAAAACGGTTTTATATACAAATTTTATAAGGTTAAATATTGTTTAACGTATGTATTTTCTGCCTCAATATTGTTTTACAAGTTGTATTGAGGGCCGAATGTGAAACAATTCTGACCACTGACTGCAAGTCGTTCTGGATAACAGTGTCTGCTATATAATAATTAACGTTTTATTCTTCTGGATTATGTGTGTATTTATTTCTATTTTTTATTATTGCTAAGCATTCCTGCACCGTTGGAGCTAGAAACATCAACATTTCACTGCACCTGTGACAACATCTGCAAATCTGTGTACGGGACCAATAAACTTTGATTTGATTTTCATTTGATTTGCTAAATGAAATGAATATAATGTAAAATGGACAATCCCATAAAGGTATAGTGCACTTCTGTCCATTCTGTGTTTCTCTGCCTCCTGTTGGAATATAGGGCTGTTTTCCTCTCCAGTCTGTGTTTGTGTCTTCGTGTGTGTGTGTGTGTGTGTGTGTGTGTGTGTGTGTGTGTGTGTGTGTGTGTGTGTTTGTGTGTCTACATATAAAATCTCTGTCTGTGTCTGCGTAGGGTGTGTGTGTCCGTGCAGTCCTATTTTCAGTTCAGTGTCTGATCCCTGCCCAGTGCTCTCTCCATGCTCCTGGGCTCAGATGCTGGCATGCCCACACCTCTCCCCGTGGAGCCTCCCACCTCCCACCTGGCCCTGGCCGCAGCCTCCCACCTGGCACTGGCCGCAGCCTCCCACCTGGCCTTGTCCGCAGCCTCCCAGCCTGGCCCGCTGGTGTGGAAAATCACCCTTTGATGGGCCGGCCGGGCTAGAGGAAGAAAAGAGAGGGAAAGAGGAGGGACGAGGAGGGACGAGGAGAGCAGAGGAAGAGGAGGGAAAGAGGGAAGGGAAGGACAAGGAGGGACGAGGAGAGCAGAGGAAGAGGAGGGAAAGAGAAGGTGTATGAGGGAAGGGGAGGGACGAGGAGGGACGAGGAGAGCAGAGGAAGAGGAGGGAAAGAGAAGGTGTATGAGGGAAGGGGAGGGACGAGGAGGGACGAGGAGAGCAGAGGAAGAGGATGGAAAGAGGGAAGGGAAGGACAAGGAGGGACGAGGAGAGCAGAGGAAGAGGAGGGAAAGAGAAGGTGTATGAGGGAAGGGGAGGGACGAGGAGGGACGAGGAGAGCAGAGGAAGAGGATGGAAAGAGGGAAGGGAAGGACAAGGAGGGACGAGGAGAGCAGAGGAAGAGGAGGGAAAGAGAAGGTGTATGAGGGAAGGGGAGGGACAAGGAGGGACAAGGAGAGCAGAGGAAGAGGATGGAAAGAGGGAAGGGGAGGGACGAGGAGAGCCGAGGAGGAAGAGGAGGGAAAGAGGAGGGGTAGGAGGGAAGAGGAGAGAAAAGGAGAAAAGAGGAGGAAGAGGATGGAAAGAGGAGGGAGAGAAGGGAGAGGAGAGAAAAGGACTCCGGGCCATAAACCAAGGTAAAGCTCCAACCCCAACCCTAGCCCCAGGCCTAACGCTAAGCCAGTGAACAGTTTCAGCTGTACCCCTTCATCGCTTTAACTCTCTAAGCACCACAAGGAGTAGACAGACTGGGCCAGATAGCACCATTATTTAATCTGTATTTTCATTCCTATATTTTTCCATCGACTGACACCAACACACACAGTATTTGTCGTACGTGTTCAGACACTTTGTCACATCCATCATACTGAAATACATTTCAAATTTCCCTAATATGGGCACCATCAGTCCAAACACCAAGCAAAAATATTTCTCTATGGGAATGTAACGACCATTCCATTCCAGCCCTAATTCCAATCCCATGTAACCCACGCCTTACATAAATTACTTCCACTCTCCGCAAATGGCTTAGTACTAAAAGGATTATGGATTACGACACACACACATACAAACACAAACATGCTCATCCTCATTAGCACTATAAAAAGCCCCTCTGATGCAGTGGCGGAGGGGCCCCTATAGAGAGATTGAGAGCAGTCAGTTAGCACAAATATCAAAAGGGCCAAAATATAGAGAATGATTGAGGACTCAGTGCCCAAAAACCTGTTTGAGCATGGGCAGCACTATTGAGGACTTTTCCCATTTTGAAGTAGTCAATTGGGTAGGACTTCTTAAGGGTTCATATAATCACATAATTCCCTCCAGGTCACCAGGAGGGATCAGCCAATGAATTATACTTATGAGGAAACTGCAGTTGGCAGTAAATCGCCAATGCTGAATTTATACCTGTTCAAACAACACACTCCAGGTGGCAGTATGAACCCTTTCAGTTTGTTTACCAAATCATAGAAGCAAGAAGAAGAAGAAAATTGACTATTTCAAAATGGAGAAGGCCTCAATGACCTGCCCGTACTCTCACAGATGTTATAATAGTACAGATACAAAGAAGAGTCCTCTATAATTCTTTATGGGCCACACACACACACACACACACACACACACACACACACACACACACACACACACACACACACACACACACACACACACACACACACACACACACACACACACACACACACACACACACGGTATTAGACTGACACGACGCTGAGAGTGATCAATAGAGAGAGTGAGATGAGATACCTAGTCAATTGAACAACTGAATGTATTCAACTGAAATGTGTCTTCTGCAATTAACCCAACCCCTCTGAATCAGAGAGGTGCGGGAGGCTGCCATAATCGACATCCACGTCGTCGGCGCCCGGGGAACACTGGGTTAACTGCCTTGCTCAGGGGCAGGACGACAGATTTTTACCTTGTCAGCTCTGGGATTCAATCCAGCAACCTTTCAGTTACTGGCCCAATGCTCTATCAAATAGGCTACCTGCCGCCCCAGTAGAGGGGTGTAGGAGAGAGAGACTGGGGGGGAGGGATGTACACTGAGGGAAAAAAGTATTTGATCCCCTGCTGATTTTGTACATTTGCCCACTGACAAAGAAATGATCAGTCTATACTTTTAATGGTAGGTTTATTTGAACAGTGAGAGACAGAATAACAACAAAAAAATCCAGAAAAAAGCATGTCAAAAATGTTATAAATTGATTTGCATTTTAATGAGGGAAATAAGTATTTGACCCCCTCTCAATCAGAAAGATTTCTGGCTCCCAGCTGTCTTTTATACAGGTAACGTGCTAAGATTAGGAGCACACTCTTAAAGGGAGTGCTCCTAATCTCAGTTTGTTACCTGTAAAAAAGACACCTTTCCACAGAAGCAATCAATCAGATTCCAAACTCTCCACCATGGCCAAGACCAAAGAGCTCTCCAAGGATGTCAGGGACAAGATTGTAGACCTACACAAGGCTGGAATGGGCTACAAGACCATCGCCAAGCAGCTTGGTGAGAAGGTGACAACAGTTGGTGCGATTATTCGCAAATGGAAGAAACACAAAAGAACTGTCAATCTCCCTTGGCCTGGGGCTCCATGCAAGATCTCACCTCGTGGAGTTGCAATGATCATGAGAACGGTGAGGAATCAGCCCAGAACTACATGGGAGGATCTTGTCAATGATCTCAAGGCAGCTGGGACCATAGTCACCAAGAAAACAATTGGTAACACACTACGCCGTGAAGGAGCGCCCGCAAGGTCCCCCTGCTCAAGAAAGCACATATACATGCCCGTCAGAAGTTTGCCAATGAACATCTGAATGATTCAGAGGACAACTGGGTGAAAGTGTTGTGGTCAGATGAGACCAAAATGGAGCTCTTTGGCATCAACTCAACTCGCCGTGTTTGGAGGAGGAGGAAAGCTGCCTATGACCCCAAGAACACCATCCCCACCGTCAAACATGGAGGTGGAAACATTATGCTTTGGGGGTGTTTTTCTGCTAAGGGGACAGGACAACTTCACCGCATCAAAGGGACGATGGACGAGGCCATGTACTGTCAAATCTTGGGTGAGAACCTCCTTCGCTCAGCCAGGGCATTGAAAATGGGTCGTGGATGGGTATTCCAGCATGACAATCACCCAAAACACACGGCCAAGGCAACGAAGCACATTAAGGTCCTGGAGTGGCCTAGCCAGTCTCCAGACCTTAATCCCATAGAAAATCTGTGGAGGGAGCTGAAGGTTCGAGTTGCCAAACGTCAGCCTCGAAACCTTAATGACTTGGAGAAGATCTGCAAAGAGGAGTGGGACAAAATCCCTCCTGAGATGTGTGCAAACCTGGTGGCCAACTACAAGAAATGTCTGACCTCTGTGATTGCCAACAAGGGTTTTGCCACCAAGTACTAAGTCATGTTTTGCAGAGCGGTCAAATACTTATTTCCTTCATTAAATTGCAAATCATTTTATAACATTTTTGACATGTGTTTTTCTGGATTTTTTGTTGTTGTTATTCTGTCTCTCACTGTTCAAATAAACCTACCATTAAAATTATAGATTGATAATTTCTTTGTCAGTGGGCAAATGTACAAAATCAGCAGGGGATCAAATACTTTTTTCCCTCACTGTAGAGGAGGTGGGAATGATCTGAGGGATGGAGAGAAAGAGAAAGTAAAATACAAGATAAAGAAGAAACAAAGAGGTGGGGAAGAGAGAAAGAGAGAGCTATTGAAATGAAAGACATACAGAAAAAGGAGAATAGGAAGAGCAGGAGGGAGGAGGGGAGACTGGACACTACCGCCAACATAACTGGCACAGAGCGCAGGCCTCCTCTTGCTTTTTGGATCTGCCAATTCCACTGTAATAACAGACAAGTAGAGAAGAATCATCAGGACACAAACAGCTTAGGCTTGAGAGAGAGGAGAGAGAGCAGAGAGACAGAGTGACAGAGAGAAAGACACAGACAGAGTGACAAAGAGAAAGACACAGACGGAGTGACAGAGGGAAAGAAAGGGAGAGACAGAGACAGTGAAAGATAGTGAGAGACACAGACAGAGTGACAGAGAGAAAGAGAGGGAGCTGTTGGCTGTTTGCTGGCGCCGGGCCCTCCGCTGGAGCCTTGCACTCCAGCCCCACTGTCACAGTGAATGATAAAGCAGACAGATTGCCTCTGAAACGGCAGACTCTCCAATCCCCCGGCTAGCCCTGGAGGCCAACGCAAGAGTGCCTCTTTAGCCATTCACCAGTTAATGTGCCAATTTGTTTCCTTGCGCGCCTCAAGGAGAATTTATCGCAATGTGCCGTGGCTCTGGGCAAATACTAATAAAATGCTATTTTGCTGCAATTTACTTAATTGGCCACAGTGGGGATGGACTATTCGTAGTGTTGAATAGTCTCCCCTGCCAAGGCGGCTTGCAGATGTTCAAAGAGACCACCCTCCCCTGTTATTGGCCTCCCTAACACTCCCACCAAATACCCACTCACCACCACCAAAACTACCACTGTTAAACTACTTTGACTCTCTCTGTGTCTTCCCATTTCAACTAATAGCACGCTAGCAACAATATACTTACGGCATGAATGGAGAGAATGAGGGAAGAAGAGAGGAAAGGAGAGGAGTAAGACAAGCAGAGGAGATGTTAGATAAAGAAAACATGAGGGAGAGATATAGAGACAGAGACAAACAGAGGAAGAGGCAAGGAGAATGAAAGGAGAGCAGGAGAGAGTACAGTAGGCGTAGCTGTGTGCTTTGGATCCAGCTGTAGTGTGAGCAGGCAGGCCAGTCAGTGTTGGCAGGGAGGTCTCGTCTCTCCTAGGGCTGGCCACACACTAATTAACCAGGTTTTGTTCAGGAAATGATCTCTGCTGTTTCACAGCAAATTAGACACAAACCATAAAATAGAGCAGAAATCGTCGGCGAGGGTTTCCCTTCATACCTCTCTCTCTCTCTCTCTCTCTCTCTCTCTCTCTCTCTCTCTCTCTCTCTCTCTCTCTCTCTCTCTCTCTCTCTCTCTCTCTCTCTCTCTCTCTCTCTCTCTCTCTCTCTCTCTCTCTCTCTCTCTCTCTCTCTCTCTCTCTCTCTCTCTCTCTCCCTAATGCTCAAAATAAGAGCCCTTCTCTTTATCGCTCAAGTATTTTCCTGTTGCAAAAGAAGAGAGACAGAAAGCATTGTGCATGCTGCGAGGTTGTGATAAAAGCTGTCAGTATTGATGCCAGGGTCTTAAATGGCTTGCCAGAGGTATCATCAACATAGCTACTTATCCATTCCAAACATGTATGAGCAATTTGAATTAGCACACAGGACAGGAGTAAGCAGTCTCTTGTCTATCTCCATAGCACACTATCTGAATACAAAAAGGAGAGAGAGAGAGAGAAGGAAGAAACGTGTGGGAAAGGAGAGATGAGCATGAGGTAGATGGAAGAACACTATACTTCTTCCTCTCTCTCTGGGAGTGATGTGTTTTGTCAGGAGCGTCTGTTTGGTGGAAGGGCGTGGGTTAATACTTGACCTTGAGTGTGTTAGTGGAGACTGAACACAGTGCTCAGCTGTGGGCCCTGCATGGGCCTATTAACACCTCTCCCTCAGCCCTACCATGGGCCACCCCTGCTACCAGTACGGGCGCACGCACACACGCACGCACGCACGCACGCACGCACGCACGCACGCACACACACACAAATCAAATCAAATCAAATCAAATTTATTTATATAGCCCTTCGTACATCAGCTGAAATCTCAAAGTGCTGTACAGAAACCCAGCCTAAAACCCCAAACAGCAAGCAATGCATGTGAAAGAAGCACGGTGGCTGGGAAAAACTCCCTAGGAAAAACTCCTGAGAAAGGCCAAAAACCTAGGAAGAAACCTAGAGAGGAACCAGGCTATGAGGGGTGGCCAGTCCTCTTCTGGCTGTGCCGGGTGGATATTATAACAGAACATGGTCAAGATGTTAAAATGTTCGTAAATGACCAGCATGGTCAAATAATAATAATCATAGTAATTGTCGAGGGTGCAACAAGCACGTCCGGTGAACAGGTCAGGGTTCCGTAGCCGCAGGCAGAACAGTTGAAACTGGAGCAGCAGCATGGCCAGGTGGACTGGGGACAGCAAGGAGTCATCATGCCAGGTAGTCCTAGGGCTCAGGTCCTCCGAGAGAAAGAAAGAAACAAAGAGAGAATTAGAGAGAGCATATTTACATTCACACAGGACACCGGATAAGACAAGAGAATACTCCAGATGTAACAGACTGACCCTAGCCCCCCGACACATAAACTACTGCAGCATAAATACTGGAGGCTGAGACAGGAGGGATCAGAAGACACTGTGGCCCCACACACACACACACACACACACACACACACACACACACACACACACACACACACACAGGGAGGTATAGTGTGGTGTGGATTAGGAGAGTAGAGCCTGAGGGCAACAACAAGGATCTTGGATCAGGCCCAGATATTAGACAGCACACACACACAGACACACATTAACATATTCCTTCTTCCCAGTAACACAATACCACAAACACTCACATCGTCTACCACACAAACAAACACACACACATACAGTATATACGCCCACCTGGAACCAGCATGGCTAATACCACTCTTAATAACCCTAACCTTAATCCTAACCTAAATCCTAACCTTAACCTTAATCCTAACCTTAATTCTAACCTTAATTCTAACCTTAACCTTAATCCTAACCTTAATCTTAACCTTAACCTTAATCTTAACCTTAATCCTAACCTTAATCCTAACCTTAACCTTAATCCTAACCCTAACCTTAACCCTAACCTTAACCGTAATCCTAACCTTAACCTTATTCCTAACCCTAACCTTAATCCTAACCTTAATCTTAACCTCAACCTTAATCCTAAACATAACCTTAATCCTAACCTTAATCCTAATCTTAACCCTAACCTTAACCTTAATCCTAACCTTAACCTTAATCCTATCCCTAACCTTAATCCTAACCTTAACCTTAATCCTAACCCTAACCTTAATCCTAACCTTAATCCTAACCTTAATCTTAACCTTAATCCTAACCCTAACCTTAATCCTAATCCTAATCCTAAACTAAGGCCAAACAGCTCTTGTACTTCCACATTAGTTTCAATGATATAGTCCATCCCAGCTTGGCCATGTACTTACTTGGAGAAGTGAAGGTCATTCGTTTAGACAGAGGAAGAGGGTCAGATCATTCTGGAGGGGATCCCTGGTCTGGTCCTGGCCACCCATCGCCACTGAGACACCCTGCCCAAGATGAGAGAAGGAGAGGAGAGGGTGGAGAGAAAAGGAGGAGAGGGCAGGAAGAGATGACAAGCTCACTGGTCCCATGGCAAGCCGTCATTAATGACCCGTGCCCACATTACAGGATGAAAAATCCCTACTCCGAGAGACGAGACCACCTGGCAGATGGAATTCTTCATGAGGTCTGCTCTGTGTGTTGGCCTTAGGGTACTCTCTCTAGGACAGGTGAACAAGTGTTAGCATGGTCAAGGACTAGCCTTGTACGGACAGTCTAACACTACGATCTGTGGAACACAGTCCCAACAGGCATCAAACATGTCTTTTGTCACGCTACCCCATAGTACCATGAACAATCTGCCCAATAAGATGCATGGAAATCGTTCTCAAAGTAGCATGTATTAAATGTATTATCTTCACCCGTCCAAATCTAATTTATTTAATTCATATCTCGCCATCTAAATTGAATACAGTGAGTAACTGGGTGAATTTTTTTTTTTTTTTAAAGAGTCGTCTTATCTTATCAGAGGCATTATCTTACCTGGGGATCTCGCATTCTAAACAGGCGGATGCAGCGAGGTGTTCCGTTTGAGGGCGTTCTCTCGATGGTTTCTGTCTGCCTTTTCATGAGAGATGTGACGCTGGATCCGTCCACCCAATGTCAACTTTTAAAGCAGCATTCCCTAAATGTTAATTGGCATTCATGAAGCTAACAGATTTTTAATTAAGTGACCAATTATCAGATTAGAAAGGATGTTAATTACCAAATTGCAGAGATACTTACTTAAAATATTGTGCAAATTGTTTAAAAATGACTGTTGAAAACCCATACTAAGGGAACTAATAGACAGAGATAATTACTTAACAAGTAAATTATCTTGCTACGGACAGTACTTATTCAAAGTTAATAAGTGCTCATTGACAATTATTAAAACCTTAATTAAATATAGATGGTTGTTTGTTAATTGAATCTATTTGGGGCCATCAGAGTTCTAGTCCCAGTATTCTGTGTGATTGGGACACAATGGGTGGGCTTAGGCACAGCTCTAGGATCAGATCATCCTCCAAAAATCCTAATCTTAGACATTTAGGGGGAAATATAAAACGCCATTTCATTCTACTGCATCGGGACACCAATGTGTGTGTGTGTGTGTGTGTGTGTGTGTGTGTGTGTGTGTGTGTGTGTGTGTGTGTGTGTGTGTGTGTGTGTGCGCGTGCGTGCGTGTGTGTGTGTGTGTGTGTGTGCATCCATTGTTAAGAAGTGTGAAATGTTCAACGCTCTCTTGCTGATGTGTAAGATAGTGTGCAGGTGTAGATAAAGACCACACATTCAGATTGTGTCTTATCTGCATCTGTTGCAGCTTGGGTGAGACAGTGGAATACCCTGGCCAGGGCGGAACACACACACACACACACACACACACACACACACACACACACACACACACACACACACACACACACACACACACACACACACACACTGTGTTAAAATCTGCATTTAACCATGTGCTGTAATAGACACCCCTAGACAGTTTAACCCTCTCAGCAAAGAGAAAATGATAGAACCAGAGCTATAGATAGAGAAATGGTTGGAGTGGGAGCCTTACATGAACACTCCCATGGTTCTCAGTAGACACTCCGACTCCCTCCCTCCCACACACAACCACTCCCCATCACGGCTCTTCATCCACAACATTTCCCAGGACACGGCTGACACGACTCAACGGCCCAATGCCCAGGCGTGGAGGGGTTTGTGGGGCCATGGGGTGGTACAGACGTAGGATCTTAATTTGAGCCAGTTTGCAAAAGCGGGAATATAATCCTGCAGCACAGGAAATGTGGATTATAATGAATGGACATTTTTGTAAGGGTTGATACATTTTTCGTAAGGGAAAATCAAGTCTGAAAATTCAAAGTGGAAATTACAAACTTCAGAAGCCAATTTTTAACCTCAGATACATTTATTTTATTGCAAGACATTTCTC
Organism: Salmo trutta; assembly: GCF_901001165.1. Classification (NCBI taxonomy): domain Eukaryota; kingdom Metazoa; phylum Chordata; class Actinopteri; order Salmoniformes; family Salmonidae; genus Salmo; species Salmo trutta. The sequence goes on from NC_042982.1 coordinate 27,346,841, forward strand.
CTGCAGCAAATTAAGATCCTACATCTGTGGCAGGATAGCAAGGGTGGACCACGGTACAGTACATCCTCCGCCACCCCAGTCATGCTGTGTTGGGAAGTTCTCACACACCTAGTGGTGTTCAGTAGACAGAGACCCATCCATCAGGACGCTTACTGATTTACCTAAATCTTCCTTGTCACCTTCCTCTCCCTTCCTTCCTCCCTCCCCTTTGCTCACTCACTCATGTCTAGTTTGTTAACCTGTCAAAGACAAAGGGGTGCTGATCAGGTTGAAGCTTTCTCCCAGAGGCCCACCCCTTCTTTTGTGAAGATAACCTGAAAAGATTACTGCTATGGCTCTACATTTAGGCAAGCCATGTTTGGTGGCACAACACCAATCAACGCCCCCACATACACCACTGCACACACACACACCCCCGACACACTACACCCTCCCTCGTGGACCCCGTGGCCCACCCACCCTTGTCCAGGAGGACGTCCACATGTGAGCGAGCAGCATGGATTAGAGGAGGAGGCCGGGAGCAGTGGAGCAGGGCGGGCGAGAACCGAAAGAGAGAAGGAGAGAGAGAGAGATGGAGAGAGAGAGAAATGGAGAGAAGTGAGAAGAGAAAGAGGAAATAGAGCAGACACCAGACCGGGGCACGTCCTGTCACGCCATTAAACAGTGTGTCGAACATCCCATTTCCCCCTCGTACTTCCTCCCCCTCACCCCCTCCAACCCTAATCCCTTTATTCCAAACTCACTCAAGAGTAAGCATGTGTGAAATTGCGGACTTTCTAATACACATGCTGTGGTCTGGGCTGGCCCCGGAGGTGACTGTGGGATACTGCAGGGTGCTTGCAGAAGACAGAGTGCAGAGGTGAATCATGTCATAATCAATGGTGACTTCTGTTCAACCACACGTCTCAGCCTGGCAAAATGGCTTCCATCATATCTACATGCAGGCTAGACAATGTCCATGTTTGAACAAAGGCACTTTGAAAGAAAGACATTTTGAGGACATACAAGCTTACACAGGACTGTAAAATAAAGCATTACCAATTACTGCATTCTCTGATTATTCAGTATACTTCTCCTAGCCATACCTAACCATCCCAAACACCACGCACCGTCCATCTTTCACATAGGCTACTTCAGTAAACATAATAAATATGTTTGTTATGTTCTGTCTAATGAGCGCCTATTTTTACTCTGATTGTGTGATTTGCCTTCTCTTCGGGCTCAGAGGAAACGTTTGCTCAATGACAGAGGCATTGCTGCTGTATTCCTTTGTTTGCAGAACATAACACGTCCTTTCCCCCGCTGTGCAGTAAAATGGTTATTTGCATCTCCCAGCCTCCAAGCACATGCAAATATAGCGAATGATATGTGTTTGAGAATGGTCAATTTCAACTCAGGACCATACTGTTTTCAAATAGGGTACGGTGGTGTTTGTTGGAAGTTGGTAAAAGCATAAAGGCTCTAAATACTAGGGAACTAGTCTCAAAATGGGAGAAAAACTGTACATTTAAGACTTAATTTTGTATGTCTTAAATTATATACCACAATTTAAAAGATGTACAAATATCTCAGTCTACCACAGTGCCCCCTCGTCAGAATGAATGGGAGTCTGAGGGACAGACAGGAAATAGAGGAGTAGTGGCCTGTGGTACTACGTCCTACTAGCAGGTAACCATGGTGAAACACTAACTGAACATGACTCAACAGGGCATGCAGCAGAGGTGGACATCTCTCCACCTGGAGAGCTACCTGGAATTTAGGGTTTTGCTCCAACCCTGCTATAATAACACACCTGATTCAACTCATCAATGCCCTGATGAGCATCTGCTCAGTACAATGTCTAAACAAGCACAAAGCATGGTCATTTCCCAACAACATCTCACAGTTTGTCTTGGTTTGACTTCAGTATTCAACATTTGTCCGGGGGGATAAACACATTTTGACGGTTAAGTTAAGGCATTAATTCCAAATGGCTAAGGTAAGGGTTATGGTTTGGGATAGGGTTAAAACAACGAGCTGGAGCTCGCGGCTTACGCACATCCGCCATCAATGCCCTAGCAAGCATACCTGGACGAACATCGATTATTTCCTTGGATCTCAAATGACCTGGCTGCATTTCCAACAGGAGTGATTCCAGTAATGAACAAATTAACACATTGACCAAGCCTGTTTAAACCAAAATGGTCATGACAATGGTACGTTAACAATGAGTGGAGTGAATGCCTTGCTAGATGTCACAATAGTCCAAACTGAGAGCAAATCGAAGCCAAACCCCAAGCCATCGACCCCATGGCCTGCATAGCCCCCAGATAGGAGGGTCATTGTCTCCAAAAAGCCCTCTGTTGCCCTCTTTCATTCTCTCTGGAAGGATGTGATCAGCTTGGGGCTTCTCTGTCTCTCTGTCTCTCTCTGTCTCTCTGTCTCTCTGTCTCTCTGTCTCTCTGTCTCTCTCTCTCTCAAATACAAATACAAATACAAACAGATAGTGATCCAGGTCCCTGGATATCAGAGGAATAACACTGGGCCATGGCCTCTGGGAGTTGTGCAGAGAGAGGGAGGCGAGAGGCTGACCTATCCAGCCTAGCCCCAGAAAAGTGGAGAGGAGTAGAGTGGTGGACCATGGAAGGGGACACTACTTGCCCTAAGTCCAGGCCTTGTATGGACAAGTCTCTCACTCTCTCTCTCTCTCTCCCTCTCACTCTCTTAAGTGCTCTCTCTCTCTCCACACTGCCCCCTGCCGCTCAGGTGCGAGCTCGTACTCTGTCCCCTAGTTGCTAGGCAACATGTTCCTTTGGCGGACACCCACCTGCCTTCAGGCTTCAGTGGTCTAAATGTGGTATTAATTGCAAATTGAGTGGGAGAGCGGACAGGCGGATGGACGGACGCCCCCTGAATGTGAAACAGGGAGCACATGCAGCCCAGCTCGCCTTGTGGACGTGGGGGGACTCATCCAGAGGAAGTGACTGGGACAAGGAGCAGAGGAGAGGAGCAGAAGAGAGGAGCAGAGGAAAGGGAGAGGCGCAGAGGAGAGGAGCAGAGGCGAGGGAGAGGAGCAGAGGAGAGGGAGAGGTGCAGAGGAGAGGAGCAGAGGAGAGGGAGAGGAGCAGAGGAGAGGAGCAGAGGAAAGGGAGAGGCACAGAGGAGAGGAGCAGAGGAGAGGGAGAGGAGCAGAGGAGAGGAGCAGAGGAAAGGGAGAGGCACAGAGGAGAGGAGCAGAGGAGAGAGAGAGGAGCAGAGGAGAGGGAGAGGAGCAGAGGAGAGGAGCAGAGGAAAGGGAGAGGAGCAGAGGAGAGGAGCAGAGGAATTGGAGAGGAGCAGAGGAGAGGAGAGGAGCAGAGGAAAGGGAGAGGAGCAGAGGAGAGGAGCAGAGGAAAGGGAGAGGAGCAGAGGAAAGGGAGAGGAGCAGAGGAGAGTGAGAGGAGCAGAGGAGAGGAGCAGAGGAAAGGGAGAGGAGCAGAGGAGAGGAGCAGAGGAATTGGAGAGGAGCAGAGGAGAGTGAGAGGAGCAGAGGAGAGGAGCAGAGGAAAGGGAGAGAGCAGAGGAGAGGAGCAGAGGAAAGGGAGAGGAGCAGAGGAGAGGAGCAGAGGAAAGGGAGAGGAGCAGAGGAGAGGAGTAGAGGAAAGGGAGAGGAGCAGAGGAAAGGGAGAAGAGCAGAGGAGAGTGAGAGGAGCAGAGGAGAGGAGCAGAGGAAAGGGAGAGGAGCAGAGGAGAGGAGCAGAGGAATTGGAGAGGAGCAGAGGAGAGGAGCAGAGGAGAGGGAGAGGAGCAGAGGAGAGGAGCAGAGGAGAGGAGCAGAGGAAAGGGAGAGGAGCAGAGGAGCAGAGGAAAGGGAGAGGAGCAGAGGAGAGGAGCAGAGGAATTGGAGAGGAGCAGAGAGAGAGGAGCAGAGGAGAGGGAGAGGAGCAGAGGAGAGGAGCAGAGGAAAGGGAGAGGAGCAGAGGAGAGGGAGAGGAGCAGAGGAGAGGAGCAGAGGAGAGGGAGAGGAGCAGAGGAAAGGGAGAGGAGCAGAGGAGAGGGAGAGGAGCAGAGGAGAGGAGCAGAGGAGAGGGAGAGGAGCAGAGGAAAGGGGGAGGAGCAGAGGAGAGAAGCAGAGGAAAGGGAGAGGAGCAGAGGAGAGGAGAGGAGCAGAGGAGAGGAGCAGAGGAGCAGAGGAGAGGACCCGAAGAGAGGGAGAGGAGCAGAGGAGCAGAGGAGCAGAGGAGAGGAGCAGAGGAAAGGGAGAGGAGCAGAGGAGCAGAGGAAAGGGAGAGGCGCAGAGGAGAGGGAGAGGAGCAGAGGAGAGGAGAGGAGCAGAGGAAAGGGAGAGGAGCAGAGGAAAGGAGCAGAGGACAGGGAGAGGAGCATAGGAAAGGGAGAGGAGCAGAGGAAAGGGAGAGGAGCAGAGGAGAGGAGAGAAGCAGAGGAAAGGGAGAGGCGCAGAGGAGAGGGAGAGGAGCAGAGGAGAGGAGCAGAGGAGCAGAGGAGCAGAGGAGAGGGAGAGGAGCAGAGGAGAGGAGCAGAGGAAAGGGAGAGGAGCAGAGGAGAGGGAGAGGAGCAGAGGAGAGGAGCAGAGGAGAGGGAGAGGAGCAGAGGAAAGGGAGAGGAGCAGAGGAGAGAAGCAGAGGAAAGGGAGAGGAGCAGAGGAGAGGAGAGGAGCAGAGGAGAGGAGCAGAGGAGCAGAGGAGAGGACCCGAAGAGAGGGAGAGGCGCAGAGGAGCAGAGGAGCAGAGGAGAGGAGCAGAGGAAAGGGAGAGGAGCAGAGGAAAGGGAGAGGCGCAGAGGAGAGGGAGAGGAGCAGAGGAGAGGAGAGGAGCAGAGGAAAGGGAGAGGAGCAGAGAGGAGCAGAGGAAAGGAGCAGAGGACAGGGAGAGGAGCATAGGAAAGGGAGAGGAGCAGAGGAGCAGAGGAAAGGGAGAGGAGCAGAGGAGAGGAGCAGAGGAAAGGGAGAGGAGCAGAGAGAGAGGAGCAGAGGAGAGGGAGAGGAGCAGAGGAGAGGAGCAGAGGAAAGGGAGAGGAGCAGAGGAGAGGGAGAGGAGCAGAGGAGAGGAGCAGAGGAGAGGGAGAGGAGCAGAGGAAAGGGAGAGGAGCAGAGGAGAGAAGCAGAGGAAAGGGAGAGGAGCAGAGGAGAGGAGAGGAGCAGAGGAGAGGAGCAGAGGAGCAGAGGAGAGGACCCGAAGAGAGGGAGAGGAGCAGAGGAGCAGAGGAGCAGAGGAGAGGAGCAGAGGAAAGGGAGAGGAGCAGAGGAAAGGGAGAGGCGCAGAGGAGAGGGAGAGGAGCAGAGGAGAGGAGAGGAGCAGAGGAAAGGGAGAGGAGCAGAGAGGAGCAGAGGAAAGGAGCAGAGGACAGGGAGAGGAGCATAGGAAAGGGAGAGGAGCAGAGGAGAGGAGAGAAGCAGAGGAAAGGGAGAGGCGCAGAGGAGAGGGAGAGGAGCAGAGGAGAGGAGCAGAGGAGCAGAGGAGCAGAGGAGAGGGAGAGGAGCAGAGGAAAGGGAGAGGAGCAGATGAGGAGAGGAGAGGAGCAGAGGAGCAGAGGAGAGGGAGAGGAGCAGAGGAGCAGAGCAGAGAGAGGAGTGTGGTTCAGGTAATAAACAAACATGCATGCACACATGAACACACATACTCAGTTGCACAAAATATATGAATTACAGAATGATTCATAGAGAGATAGGCAGATGCTTCTAAATACGTTAGAGCCTAAACAGTAAACAGGAAACTATTGACTCATACTATTGTCTCATCATTTCATAACATTTAACCTGAATAGTAGTAAGTACACTCTTAGAAAAAGGTTTCCAAAAGGATTCTTCAGCTGTCTCCATAGGAGAAACATTTTTTTTCCAGGGCGCAGGTAGCTTCGTGGTTAGAGCGTTGGGCCAGTAACCAAAAGGTTGCTGGATCAAATCCCTGAGCTGACAAGGTAAAAATCTGTCGTTAAGCCCCTGAACAAGGCAGTTAACCCACTGTTGCTAGGCCGTCATTGTAAATAAGAATTTGTTCTTAAAATAAAGCTTTTTTGATTTCGGGTTCCATGTAGAACCCTCTGTGGAAAGGGTTCTACATGGAACTCAAAACGGTTCCACTTGCAACCCGAAAGGGAACAAATAAGGAACAAACCTGGAACAAATAAGGGTTCTTCAAAGGGTTCTCCATTGTGGACTGCTGAAAACCCCTTTTAGGTTCTAGATAGCACCTTTTTTTCCAAGAGCGTAGGATAGAGGAAAACTCTGCACTAGAACTAACAGGTCAAATCAGTTCACATGGTAAGTCCAAAACGTTCTTGTTGAGCCTGCTATTGCATTTTGAGATGTTACCCTGTTTTCTAAACAGAAATACAAAGGAGTTTTCAGCATTTTAGAGTTGAGGCCTGCCTGCCTGCCCACAAACCTATCTGGCCAAAACTCTTGGACAGAGCATATCGGAGGCCCATTCGCTAAATTCAATTACCAGAGCCCTATACAGAATCCGCAGGAGACAACACTACACCGGATGCTCATTTCAACTCCTCTCTCGCCAAATCCCCAAAGAAATCTCCTTCAGTCGGACAATGCACTTTTTCCCACTTGAAAAAAGAAAAAAAAATCAATATCTGCTTTCAATACATGGGGAAGCCGATCAATATGGCCGGGGCCTTTTTTTCCCTTCTTTCTCTCCATCTCTGGCAAACGGTAAATAGAAACAATGGCATATGGTTATTCCAGGGTCAGGGTGCGAGGGGGAGATAGAACAGGCTGATGGGGTGAGGAATCACCTCTCAGGATAGCCACACTTTCATCTATTCATGGCACGTTGGGGGACACACAGTTTACAAACTCCTCTTTTTCTCTTTCTGCTTGGAGAGTGTGGGGTGAGAAGGACAACATGTGTGGCAATAGAGAGAGAGAGAGACGCACCTTCACACATTGGGCCTCACTTGCATCAGCCTTGCCAGAAATGTATTTTAAAACCAAACACGCACAACATATGCTGTTGCAGGAGAGTCTGAACTCTGAATAAACAAGCTTGTCGAGCAAATCATCCATAGCAAGTGGACGTTACATTGTATTAAGGTAACTAGTGTTTTTCATAAGGTTGTGGTCTTGGTAGGGCACAAAGGCCTTTGAAGCTTCATTAAATTATGCAAACACCAAAAATTAAACTGAAGCCAATTGTGACGCATTATTAGTAGGCAGTGGCAATCACGCTAGGCGGTAGGTTGAGTAATTGTTGAGAAAGGTTTATGTCTGTCCACAAAGTAGCCAAATATCAAACAAGACATAAAATAGAGACATCTAGCAGGACATTTCCTCGTCAGGCAGGGTGGACTGTAGCCCAGTACAGGACAGGGCAGACTGGGCCTTCAAATAACCTTTTTATGAGATATTGATGATGGTTTGGGAGAAGGGTTGAAGGGTTGGATGGTTGCTAAATGAGCCTCAGCAATGAGCTGTACAATGACTAATGTTTCCTGGGTGAGGTGCCCAGTGTGGATCTGCTCTGGCCTATGCTGCTGCTACCGTACTCTTTCCTGTTTCCTGTTTATCGTGTCCTCTCCTCGAGATACCAGTCTAACACTGCTAGAACCGTCGGTGACTGTAACTCCTTTGTTTTTGAGGGTGAAGTGTCGCCCCCTCTCTCTTTCTCTCTCACTCCCTTCTCACTCTCTAGCGCTCTCTTCTCATCTTCTCCTTAACCATTATTAGTGACTCAAACCTCCAGAGGGCAAACAAACTTTGGAGAAATTTTCCATAACCCACCATGCAGAACCTATTTTCCTCTCCATGCAATTAACTGCACCAACATTGACAATAATATGATTACAGCCACTTTGGCAAAGGGGGGAGCAGCAATATCAGCTATCAGCAAGGGGTTGATCGTAATGGTCGCATTTCCGAGAGACCAGCATTTTCTTTCTAGCAAATAGGGAGAGCTACTAAATTCTCCTTAGGCAGTAAAAACCAATGCAGTGGAACCAAGAGAACAAACACAGCCAACCACTTCTCCCCCCCTCTTTTTTTCCTTATGTTTTTTTTTTTTACTTTGGATCTTTGCTTTTTCCCCCTTCTCTTACCTCCCTCCGATTAATTAAGCCTTTCACGGGCATGTAATTAGGAACATTAGCAAGTCATAAACTTGCCACGAGTCTCTAAATTATGTGCAGGCCCTTAGCAATTTGTTTGTAATTCTTTTTCGGGGTGACAACGGCTCTATGGAGCCCTGTCGATCTTCCTGGTTGCCCCCCCCCCCCCTGCACCACCACCACCACCACCAGGGTGGGTATGAGGTATGAGAGGTCCTTACTCCATTGACTGTAGGGCACTCCAACTGATTTGGCCCAAAGCCTGTTGTGTTTGTTACGGGAGGAAGAGCTGATCCCTAGTCAGTGATGAAGGGTAGTACCTAACAAGTAAACATTTTCTTTGTTTCTCTTTCTCTTTTTTTTATAGAAATGTATATAATTTATGAAAATATTGTGATAATATACCATTCCATGATAACAAATTTGCAGAACTGAAGATGAACACACACACGCTCACACTGTTTGTGCTAGTGCGTGTCAGCGGATTGGGTCGCTAAAAACACCATTACACTCTCTGTCTGTCAAGCTGCCATTGCAGTCACATCAAATAGCATGGGGGAGCAATGCAGGCCCCGGCCCTTTATCTTGTAAAATTCAAAACATGTTCCACAATAATTCACACTAACTGTGACAATCTGCAGTGGGGCGAGTGTCTGGCTCCTCACTGTGAGATCAATACTCTACTAATGCTGCGCAAGATTCATTTTTAATTCCATATTATTTATGGCAGGTATTCAGAGGGAGAGAAAAGCGAAAAAGGAGCGGGAAATGAAGTGGAAATGGGAGAACCGAGGGATGGGATATATAGTCAAAATATGTTGCAGACAGGTTGTCAGAGTATGCTGTATGAAAGCCAGGAGTGGATAACATAGAGAAGCATTACGAGAGTATGGAGGATGTAGTGTCCAGTGGGGATGTAGATTGGTTCGGGTCATGCTGTCCAGTGATGATGCAGGCGGTTTGTGGGAGGAAAGTGTGGAAGAGAGGGCAGAGGGGAGGAGAGGTTGGGGAGAGGGCTGAGGGTGAGAGAGCCGGGTCTCTGAGCCACAGTGGGGGCTGACAGGAGGACAAACGTAACACTCACTACATCGGTGTTTCCCCCATAGAGGGGAACACCTTGAGTCCACCACAAAAAAACGCTGACCACCGGAACAACTGATTGATAGGACTCTGTCCTTATTCTACCTCTCTCTCTCTCTCTCTCTCTCTCTCTCTCTCTTGTCTTAATTATAAAAAATGTAAAGATACAATTGTGTTGTGGTGTATATTGTGTTTCAGATCCATGTGTCTGTGGTTGTAGGTATGCTCTAGCTGGAAGGGCATGGAAATGAAGTGGGAAATATAGTCTTAAACGCTCAACACACATTACATTTGAATTTTCATACAGGACATTAAATGTTTTCATCAAATTGTCATCGCACCATATCTGCTACTGCATTCATATATCTCACAATATGTGTTTTAAATTGTCATGACTTCCGTCGAAGTCGTTCCCTCTCCTTGTTCGGGAGGCGTTCGGCGGTCGACGTCACCAGTCTTCTAGCCATCGCCGATCCACCTTTCATTTTCCATTTGTTTTGTCTTTGTTTTCTACACACCTGGTTTCATTCCCCAATTACATGTTCATGTATTTAACCCTCTGTTTCCCCCATGTTTTTGTGCGTGATTGTTTCTATGTTCATTCGGAATGTTATGGCTGGTTTTCGACAGGTGCTGTGTTCACCCGTGCGTAATTGATTACCGTTTATTGTTGGTCAAGTGTATTTGTTTACCTTGTGCCTTTGTTTTGAGTAAAGTACGTTGCTCACTCATTCTGCTCTCCTGCGCCTGACTTCATGCACCAGCTACACCCACCTTCTGACATAAATATTGCATAGAGATACAGATCCTCTGATAACGTGGTAAGTACTTACTGCACATACACACCAGTGGCGGTCGGTGTCGTTTAAGATGAGGGTGGACCATTCTTTTTTTATGAGCATGGCCTTATTTCTGTTACAGCATATTGCATTTACCCAGCTCAATGTAACATCGATAAGTTTAGGCTACTACATGATACTCATTTTTTCCTTATACCCATCATGAGGTTGCTACGACCTAGCCTATGAATGAAAGTTTACAACTTAGGTGCACAGGTTGAGAGAATTTAGAGCAATCAAGGTGACAGACACTGACACATTCAGTACTGCCTTGCACAATCTTGTCTGCATCTAGCTTATCTAGGGTGTAATCATTAGTCCAGCAGTTGCAAATGAGAGTTTCTATTGGACAAATTCAGGTATGTTTATCCCTGTTTTGTTCTATTTGCTTCCGTTTAAGAAACGTTTTTCAACAGAATCGGCGCAATGAATCCACCACTATTCACACGCAAACACAGTTCACTTTAATAGCAGCCAGATCGTTGTATAATTCCATCTCGCATCAACCCGCTCTCCTCCTCTCACCTTTTCCCTTCGCTTGTGGACTTCAGTGCACAACACATCAGCTGTCTGTGACCAGGTGAAAAAACCTTTCCAAGACAAACATTCATATCATAACTGCTAAACGCTACGCGTTGTCACCATATTAGCTAACTTAATGTCAACATCAACATATATACTAGAACTAATGCATTAGTAAACCTGCTACAATCATGCAGTACACTGTACAGTTAATTAGCAAGCAGTTTAGCAGTTACACCAGCAGGCCCCGGTGGCAATAAATTAATAAAACCAAAAGCTTACCTTGACTTAGAAGAGTTCCAGAGTTGGATAGCCATAGCCAGCTAGGCAACATAGCATCCCTCTCTGTTTGAAACAAGCATTTGAGTAGGCTAAACTAGCTAGCTGCATTTGCTAGCTAAGTAGGTGAAAGTGAAAGTGAAAAAAAAACAAAATATAGCTCTCTCTCTCTGTCTTGCTTCTTCATTTTTTAAGAAATTAATTAGTTCAAATCTGTTCAACTGTTGCCTTTCTCTCTCCGTGAGTCAACTACTCACCACATTTTATACAGTGCAGTGCTAGCTAGCTGTAGCTTATGCTTTCAGTACTAGATTCATTCTCTGATCCTTTGATTGGGTGGACAACGTGTCAGTTCATGCTGCATGAGCTCTGAGGTTGGAGGATGTCCTCTAGAAGTTGTCATAATTACTGTGTAAGTCTATGGAAGGGGATAGACTTTCATTGAAAAACTGTGTTTTATTCAATTATTTGGTGACGTGAATATATTCAGTATAGTTTTATCTAAAAATGATCACTTTTTTTAATGTTTCACTATTTTTATTTTTATGAAATTCACTGAGGAGGACGGTCCTCCTCTTCACCCTCTGAGGAGCCTCCACTGATTCAGACATTGTATTGTGCTCTATTCTTCTAAATGGTTATGTTTTTACCTAAATTAAGTGCAGAATTATACTGACCATTGTATTTTCTATATCCTATTCTATGATATAAAAAAAATCTAATCTCCTGATATTTAATGATTCATGGGAAAATTAGATGTATTATCAAAAAGACCACTCCTTCAAACTGCGCTCAGACTTTACCAAAAAGCAGTAAACAGGATTCAACAACTGAAAGCAATTTTGCATAAAGGCAATTTTTTCGCTGAGTGCCCTTATCTTTTTGCCGGTTGTTGTGCTGGTTGAAAAAGCAGCAGGCCCACTGTATTGCTTGGTATTTTTTTAATAATATCAATAGGAGGGAACAGGGGCATCTAACATGACCTAACCATCTAGTCCACATACTGCCACTTGAACAGGCAGAACAAGTGGCACAATTTTCCTGTTTCATTTGTTGACCACTTGACCATGTGCTTCCCGGGCTGGGGCTCTGGGCAGATGAGCTCTCATTGAGGGCCAGCCTCTACCTCTATCTCTGCCTCAGCTGATGAACTGGCCAGCAACAATAGCACGAGTAGGGAGCACACACAAATGCACATATCACCATTCTCCCTCCTTCGTTCTATCTCTCTCCCACCGCTCTCTCCCCAACTTGGCTCTGGTCCCTGGACTGCTTGCTCTTCTCCCTCTCATCTTCCTTCTGCTCTCCTCGTCTCTCTCACCCTCCTCCTGCTCTCCTCGTCTCTCTCTCTCTCTCACCCTCCTCCTGCTCTCCTCGTCTCTCTCTCACCCTCCTCCTGCTCTCCTCATCTCCCTCTTTCTGCTCTCCTCGTCTCTCTCACCCTGCTCCTGCTCTCCTCGTCTCCCTCTCATTTTCCTCCTGCTCTCCTCATCTCCCTCTCACCCTCCTGCTCTCCTCATCTCCCTCTCACCCTCCTCCTGCTCTCCTCATCTCCCTCTCACCCTTCTCCTGCCCTCCTCTTCTCTCTCTCATCCTCCCCCTGCTCTCCTCGTCTCTCACTCCCCCTCATCCTGCTCTCCTCGTCTTTCACTCACCCTCCTCCTGCTCTACTCGTCTCCCTCTCACCCTCCTCCTGCCCTCCTCGTCTCTCTCTCACCCTCCTCCTGCTCTCCTCGTCTTTCACTCACCCTCCTCCTGCCCTCCTCGTCTCTCTCTCTCACCCTCCTCCTGCTCTCCTCGTCTCTCTCTCACCCTCCTCCTGCTCTCCTTGTCTCTCTCTCACCCTCCTCCTGCTCTCCTCATCTCTCTCACCCTCCTCCTGCTCTCCTCGTCTCTCTCTCACCGTCCTCCTGCTTTCCTCGTCTCTCTCTCACCCTCCTCCTGCCCTCCTCGTCTCTCTCTCACCCTCCTCCTGCTCTCCTCGTCTCTCTCTCACCCTCCTCCTGCCCTCCTCGTCTCTCTCTCACCCTCCTCCTGCTCTCCTCGTCTCTCTCTCACCCTCCTCCTGCCCTCCTCGTCTCTCTCTCACCCTCCTCCTGCCCTCCTCGTCTCTCTCTCACCCTCCTCCTGCCCTCCTCGTCTCTCTCTCACCCTCCTCGTCTCTCTCTCACCCTCCTCCTGCTCTCCTTGTCTCTCTCTCACCCTCCTCCTGCCCTCCTCGTCTCTCTCTCACCCTCCTCCTGCCCTCCTCGTCTCTCTCTCACCCTCCTCCTGCTCTCCTCGTCTCTCTCTCACCCTCCTCCTGCCCTCCTCGTCTCTCTCTCACCCTCCTCCTGCTCTCCTCGTCTCTCTCTATATCTTCCTCTTGTTTTCTTCTATTCATCCAGCATCTCCCCCTCTCCATAGCCCAGACAATGGGAGCCTAGCTGCAGCTTGCCACGGGGCCCTCCAGACAATGGAGTCTTATCATGTCGGGGGCCCGAGGGTGCCAAGGTAAATCCTACAACTTGGCAGACCCGCGTGCCAACATAGGGATTCCAGCGTCCGCCAGCATCGCAGCACAGTCTCTCTCTTGCTTGAGCATGTTTCATCCCCACATTTATTTATTTTTCCCTCTCTTTCTAACTTTTCCATTCCTATTAATAAGTGAATGGGGTGAGTTCTCCACACACATTAATCAAAATGTGTTGAATCCTAGTGAAAGGGGTTGGCTACAGTATATGAAACTGCAGTGGTTACCTTGAAAGGCAGCCCCGTGCTTCTCTATCCTCCTCCCCCACCACAACAGTCCATTCCAGCCTGGCCACTGGAGCCTTAGTAATGGTGGGTGGGGGGTTGGGTGAATGGCGGTGCCATCTGCCCTCACCTTCAGTAGGGGTGACCCCTCCACAGGTGGCCCTCCCCTTCGTCTTATCAGGAGGGGGGTGGGCGTGTACATAAACGGCGCTGGCATGAAGAGTGATGGGACAGGGCACGCCGTCCGCCATTCAGCGTCCGTTCCCCCATTCTCCCTCCTCCTCCACCTCCCTCCTCCCACCATCCATCCTTTATGGAATCATTTGCATATTGCATAGGCTGTGCTGTTTTTATTGAGGTCGTTTTTATCAGTCCTCTGTGGCGGCACGACACAATAAATTCAGCTTACTCCTGGACAAGGATGATCTTTTTTATCTAATCAAGCTGTTCCACGTTGAATCCATTCTCTTGCCCACCTTCCACCTTCCCCATGCTCCTATGTTTGTCTCCTTGCTCTCCTCTCTGTCTGTCTGTCTGTCTGTCTGTCTGTCTGTCTGTCTGTCGCTCGCTCGCTCGCACTGAAGCGTACAGGCATGTTCATACACACAGACACACAAAACCTGTTCGTCTTCAGTATGAAAAAGAAAATCAATAACAGCTCTATTATAAAACACAAATGGTGTGGAATCTATCCCCCCCTCCCCCCCATACAAATAGACCCTACAAGCATTGTCTATCATACCGGTTTGAGTGTTGTTAGCTGTGAACACAGTTAGTGTTGGCTGTGTTGTCTGTCTGAACGTCACCATGCGTTAGCTGAAAGCTACATCTGCACTGGAGTCTGCACCTGCAGCCCTCTAAGCCCTCTCCTCTTCTCCCTGATCCCCCAGCACTGATCTGAGATCTGATCTCAGGCAGCTGTTCTGGAGGATTAAGCCTCTTAAAACTCACTGTTCACCCTCTGAGCGCTACAGAGCTCCACAGGGCCCAGGGCATGGGGCCAGCGTTGAGGCCCACTGAGAGTCATCGTCCTTGGGGAGAGGTTCAGAGAGAGGCCCCTGTGAAGTCTCACTTTCTCCAGCCCCCAGACTCAAGAGGAGAGAGGAGGGAGTTTTATGTACCACAGTAACTGGAATACAAAATTAACCTGAGCCAATGTCAATGTCGTTTGCACCTCAACTGCCACTCATCATTTATCCACCTTGTTTGTTTTTTACCACTAATGGATCACTCTGAGACAACACTCTTGACTGTGTTTTGGGGTCAACATTAAGTTGTTGTCTCCTATATCTCAGTCAGGGTCACCATGCTGGAGGAGGTATTGATAGTAAAGATATTAGAGGTATTGTTGATGCTAGTGTCAATCCAAACCAGGCATTGGGTTTCAAGAGTAACTGAAAAACGACCAAGTGAGAAAGTGAGTTTGACTGAATACAGCCCCTAGTGTCTCAATGCACTAATTTATCCAAAGACTAGGAGTAAACAGAACAGTGCCCTGTAGTGGAAAAGGTGGCCATTTTTCTCTTCCGTTTCTAACCTTCTCCTCCTCCCTCTGTCCATCCCGCCCTCGCTCATTTCTTAATTTGTCTAGACGGGGTCATCTCTACAGATTAACTCAGAAAACGAGATCCTAACTGAACGTGCCACAGGGAACATCTATCACACACATCTATCAAGCTAAATGTGTCTATTTGCATTTCTCCTCTTCCCCAGTTTTTAAAGAGAAAAAAATCCATCTCTTGTGTTTGACAGTCCACATTAAAACTGCAAGTGCGGAGAGGAGAAGTGTGGGACGGCCGCAACTTGTTTCCCACATTGTTGTAACAGGGAATGCAAATACCCTAGCTTTCCCCTGGTGAGGAAGAGTGAGCAGAAGAGAATACAAAAAAAATGTAAGGAGAGAAATATGCAGAAACAGTGGCAGAGACAGCCATCATGCATGAAAACAGAGGAAAACAGAGGAAAACACATCTCCACCTTTGCTCCTTTAAGAAGCCCCTCCCACTCACGCCATCACAATATTATAGCAATAATTGCTGGCCAAAATTAAACAAGTAAAACAATGAGCTTGCCCGAGGGGCTGCCTTCCCTCTAAATCAGTCTATGCATTTTAAAAGAAGGTCACCCCCCCGTTGGATCAGTGACACGTGCGCGGCGCGAGCAGCTGACCTGAGTTTGAATTTAGAGTGTTCATTAATAGGATATTATGCCATATGCTCACTGCACTGTCTTACTCTAATGCTTGGCTCTGACTTGAGAATTTGTAATTAGTGACGGTATAATGAGGGTATTGGAGGGACTAATACTGTGGAGTGCTGCAGGAGGAATAGATTTGCTCATTGTACTGCAGAAGCGCTAGACCATCAGGCCAGGAACCCGGCCACCGGTAAGCTACGTGCAACACCCACACACACCAGACACCCGCTGAACCCATCTCTCCCCAGTACTGACAACAACACAGTCCTCCACGAAAGGCGATGGCGATTTTCCCGCTAATACAACTATGCCATGTTTCAGTGGTACTAATTCATTCTTATTCACAATGATCTTCATGGGAGGTTGTGAAGGACGGATGTTTCAGTTGTTTTTTACTCCTTTATTTTGCTGCTGTGTTGCTGTCTCAGCACTTTCCCTTAATATGATGTCATAATTATGCTGTCCGTGCTAAATGCCTATTTCGTGGCTGGGGCGGCTGCTTACAAAAGCAGCAAACGCACAGATTTTCCAAGACGCGGCAGTAAATAAATACACACATTGTGGACTACGCAGAGGAGCTATCAACACTGACGACATAAGTCAGGTGCATTGCGCCGAGCAGACAATGACAGTTATACACATCGGAATGGTAGGGAACTCAGGGGACTATAACAGCCTGCACACACTCGCACCTCTACAGCACAGTCAATCACTGGAACTCAATAGCAACATGGCAGATCACACTAATTTATAGGCCAGGGGGGTGACAGAGATGTGTGTGAGTACTTCCACTATGAGCCATTTGCTGACATGCACCCCTCACTGACACACAGAAGACTGTGTGTGTGTGTGTGTGTGTGTGTGTGTGTGTGTGTGTGTGTGTGTGTGTGTGTGTGTGTGTGTGTGTGTGTGTATCCCAGGATCATTACACATTTCTCATATTCTCTAAAAAACTCAAATACTAGTTAGAAAAAGTTCAGTGCAGAGCAGACACAGTGTGAAATAAATTCCACCCGCGGCCCCTGCACATGACATTGCACATAAATATTCAATAAATTAGCCGGGGCCATTTTATAGATTGATCAGTCATCTCTGGCACTCTGTGACAGGCAATGCTGGGGCTGAAATATTAATGCTGACAAATTAGAGATTTCTGAGTAAATGATGTCACATCGCACGGCTTCACTCAAATTTACTCCCTGGCACGAGAGCACATTCACCGGCGCGGTGATGCAGTCGTTACCCACACACCCCTGCACCATCCCTGCCTCCTCCTCTCTCCTGCCTCAAAATGACATTCATTATTTTATCGTTAAGCAGGAGTCCTTCTTTCCTGGTGGAAGAGAAAGAGGAAACAAGGAGGGGGAGAAAAATGAACCTCTAAAGGGACAACTCTTGTCCCACATCTGTATAGTTCATCTCTAAAGGGACAACTCTTGTCCCACATCTGTGTAGTTCATCTCTAAAGGGACAACTCTTGTCCCACATCTGTATAGTTCATCTCTAAAGGGACAACTCTTGTCCCACATCTGTGCAGTTCATCTCTAAAGGGACAACTCTTGTCCCACATCTGTGCAGTTCATCTCTAAAGGGACAACTCTTGTCCCACATCTGTGTAGTTCATCTCTAAAGGGACAACTCTTGTCCCACATCTGTATAGTTCATCTCTAAAGGGACAACTCTTGTCCCACATCTGTGCAGTTCATCTCTAAAGGGACAACTCTTGTCCCACATCTGTATAGTTCATCTCTAAAGGGACAACTCTTGTCCCACATCTGTGCAGTTCATCTCTAAAGGGACAACTCTTGTCCCACATCTGTATAGTTCATCTCTAAAGGGACAACTCTTGTCCCATATCTGTGTAGTTCATCTCTAAAGGGACAACTCTTGTCCCACATCTGTGTATTTCATCTCTAAAGGGACAACTCTTGTCCCACATCTGTGTTGTTCATTGTGCCAATTGGAGTGGAGATTTGTGACTGGGTGGAAAGCTCCCATTTAAAAGCATTCAACTCCAATGTGTGTGTGTATGCATGTGTTAGCATGCATGGACGTGTGTGTACAGACGTGTGTGTGTGTTTTGTGGAATGATGAGGGGTCGTGTTTGTGTATGGTGGGGTTTATTAGTTGTACTCTGGACCTGGATACTCTGGGGACCCAGGTAGAAATGGCTGTGTGTGCAGGATAGGGCAGTATGTGACAGGGTCTCAGGGGAAATACACCTGAATGTCTGAGGTGGTCCCCACTTGGTCAGGAGGGCCCTGGGAAAGTGTCAAGGAGAGGATCTCTACAAGCTTCTATCACATATCACAGAAATGCATTATCATTTAGCAGAGCTCAGAGACATACTTGAGAATATGTAGGGCTACAGATAAATACATGATAATAAACACAGAGCCTAGAAAACATTAGGAACACCTTCCTAAAATTGAGTTGCACCACCTTTTCCCCTCAGAAGAGCCTTCATTTGTCGGGGCGTGGACTCTGCAAGGTGTCGAAAGCATTACAAAGGGATGTTGGCCCATGATGACTCCAATGCTTCCCACAGTTGTGACATCAATAAGGGATCATAGCTTTCACCTGGATTCACATGGTTAGTCTATGTCATGGAAAGAGCAGGTGTTCCTAATGTGCCTTTGAACAGGTCATGGTAGTAGGTGCCAGGCGCACCGGTTTGAGTGTGTAAATAACTGCAACGCTGCTGGGCTTTTCACACTCAGTTTCCCGTGTGTACCAAGAATGGTCCACCACCCAAAGGACATCCAGCCAATGGCAGTCCAGTGATCAAAAACAGATAATTGATGAAAGGAAGCTGACACAAATTGTGCAGAGCAACAGAAAGGAAACAGTTAGTCAACTGACAGTCCAGTACAACATTGGTGCCCAAAGACCCATAAAAGAACGCACAACTCGCCATACCTTGACCTTACAGAGTTCCACATCATTCAGCAAGAAACTGCAGTGGGCTAAGGAACGAAGACACTGGACACTGGACACTGTTGAACTGAAAAAACATTGCCTTGGTCTGATGAACTCAGGTTCCTGCTGTTTCACGCTGATGGGAGGACTGGGGTATGGAGAAAACCACATGACTATATGCATCCATCATGTGCGTCAACATTACAGGTGGTGGTGTGATGGTGTGGGGTTTGTTTTCATGGCACATATTGGGCATTTGATAAAAGTGGAACAAGTTTGAACACCATTGCCAATCAGGTGCATCCCTTCATGGCAACAGTGTATCCATCTGCGTATTGATTTTCTCAGCAGGATAATGCCCCATGCCACAAGGCTAGGATTGTCCAGGAATGGTTCCACGAACATGACAGTGAATTCAGCTTACTGCAGTGGCCTGCCCAGTCAACAGATCTCAATCCAACTGAGCATCTGTGGGATAAGATGGAACGAGATCCACTACCAGCCAACTTGACACAACTGTGGGAAGCATTTGAGTCAACACGGGCCAGCATCCCTGTGGAATGTTTTCGACACCTTGTAGAGTCCCTACCCTGACAAATTGGGGCTGTTCTGAGGGCAAAAGGGTGTGCAACTCAATTTTAGGAAGGTATTCCTAATGTTTTGTGAACTCAGTGTATATCGGACCACTGAGAAATGCAGCAGAATATAAGATATCACTGAGAAATATAAAAGTATTCATCAGAGGACTGCAAATGGATGTATGAAATCATATGAATGCTGAGAAATGCATGAGAACACTTAAGAGCACTGCTCCAGGAATTCTCAGCGCTGCCTTTGCCAGTGCCCATGGCAATACATATAAGATTTATGAAAATCCTTACATTACGCAAATCATAAGCCAACACCTTTTAAAACTCCTTATCTCTCATTGAGAATGTAAAAATCTATCTCAACTTTACTCAGCGATGTCAGGGCTTTTGGACATAAACCAGCATTGGAACTCTCATGGTCCAGATCATTGTTGTGTAATGGTGTGTTAGGTCTTGGTTGGGATCTTTGTTGTGTAATGGTGTGTTTGGTCTTGGTTGGGATCTTTGCTGTGTAATGGTGTGTTTGGTGTTGAAATGCTGAGTAAGACATACTGTACAGCATGGCTCTTAGACATGCATAAGTCCTAGGATTGACCTGTGAGGTATTACAGGGGGGAGAGAGAAGGCCCTGCTCAGCAATAATGCCTGGTTCATCTGCTGCTAGTCAGCCTGTAATGAATGAGCCCCCAGTCTGAAATCAATAGTATCGGTGAGGAATCGTCCTCCACCCGACAGCAAAAGATGAGCCAGGAGAAATTCTGTCGATAAACACCACTATGGATGCCCCTCAATACCCCCGCCACACCCGTTTCCTGGGTTTCCTGTGTTGGGTTAGCACTACATGTTTTATCCCTAAACCCAATGCGGGGAAGCAACGTAGGACACACACAGAGACAAACACAGACACGCACACACACACGCAGGCACACACACACAAACCCCTTCCTAACTATAATGTGACTAGCAGAAGCCCCTCAGCCTGTCCTGCTGTATTGAGTATGCATCTCCGTCAGTATGGAGCTGTGAGCGATATAGTCTGAATAACCCCTCTCTGACATGAATCAGGAGAGCAGCACCATACACCAAGCAGTGGTGAGTTCCTGCAGGGGCAGCCATGGCCGTTTGTGTATTTGAGGCAAAGTGGCATGCTTTCTCCTGACATTTGTTGTGGGGAATGTGTGAGAGCTCAGGACTGGGGTTGATATCACCTGTCTGCACAAATACACCCTCTTTGGTTTGAGATGAAATAGTGAGAGCACAGAGGAGAACCCAGAGAAAACTTTCAAAGGTGTGTAGCTGTGTGTGAGTATGAATGGGTGAGTGTGTCTGCCATCTCCCTCAGACCCTTCTGCCAGGAATGAAGCCGAGGCCTGGGCTCTGGAGATGACTCCTACCATCTCCCCCCAAAAAGTGAAATATCTCAACAAAAAAGAAAGACAGAAAAAAAGTAGGGAAAATATCTGTGGTTCGACTGTCAGCTGTGGTGATGAATGGAAATGGACCTCTCTCCTCTCGCTGCTCCTAATGCAATCACTTCGGCACGGCACAGCTGCCATCTTTGATGCCTTCCCGTTTTTGTAAATTCTGAGCAAATGACTCCGTCAGAACCCGGCGGCGCCTGTCCGTCAGGCTGAAGGGCAGGGAGATGTCGCAGAGACAGGTGACTGACAGGTAGAGGAGGAGCAGAGGAGGAGGGGGCGTAGAGAAGGAGGGAGATTGAGAGGAAGTGGGAAAGAGGGAGAGCGGGGGAGAGGGGGAGAGGCAAAGGGAGAAATAAAACGAGCAGAGGGCAAAATAGAAAAAAGGGGATATTTTTTACCCATCGTCCCTTGGGCATGGCAGTATCAAGTCAATCTGGGGGCTAATTGGTGTCAGGGCTTGAATCCTATCTCCTTGAGAGGCGAGCAGAAGGTTGATGAAGTTGGATGTACAGGATGATAGGGCACAACAATGGCAGGCAGGAATAAAGGCTGCTACCACGAAGCTCTCTTTCCTCTATGAGAACATACTTCTGACCTTGGCCTTGTCCTTGCCACTCACAACTTTCTCTCTCGCTCCCTCATTCAACTTCTTTTCACAATACATTCTCTCATTCTCTCATTCTGTGGCTGCCAGTGAATCTGGACTGTCAGAGAATATTTTTTCCTTCCCAAAATACTGTAATCTTAAAAGGTGAGGTAAAGTGTATGAACATATAATATTGAAATGTGCTAAACATGTTAGTTGGTGCGAATTAAATTGTGAGGGAAGCATAGAGCGATCCCATTATTCGTCAGAGGTGGAGACTGCCCCACTATTAATGATATCTAATGAGGCAGAGGATTTGGTCTGTTTTTGACGGGCGTGTTGACAGGACCCCCTTTGTCTCTGTCGCGGCCCCGCCCCTGTTCATGATGCAACAGGCTCATCTCTGGGGCTCTGCGCCGCCTTCGCTCTCTACTGCACGTGCTCAGAGCGAGTGAGACACCGGTGATATGTGTTATCACTGAGGTGCCGGCAGCTGCCAACAGGTACATGGCGGCAGGTCTTACCACAGACTGGCAGGTGATACCTCAACGCAGGCTGGTGGAAAACTTAATGCACCGCTCTCCCCAATGACTCACCCCAAAACCCCTTGCTTTCCGACAAAACATTAACACATGGTGCTGCCACAGAATGGCAGAAAATTAAGCACTTGAATTTGGAATCAGACGCAGTGACCACAAAACACATGAAAGGTGTATTTTTGTTCTCTCTCTGTAGTTATATGAAGGCTATGATAAGAAAGAAAATATATTGTAGGTCTGTGGCACTCTGCTTAGTGAACAATGGGGCGATTGAGGGACTCGGTCTGAACGCACCATATCAAACCATGCCCAGTCAAGGAGTGAGAAAGTGAAAGAGCTAGAGATAAACAGATGAAAGAAAGATAGAAACAGAAAGATAGAAACAGAAGAGGATGGATAAAAGTGAGAGAAAAGGAGAGAGAAAGGGAGAGAGTGTGAGGGAGAGAGGAGAGAGGAAAGAGAGACATATTGTGAGCACCCAGAGTGGTGGTGGTCGATCAGAGAGACCCAGACACTTGCAACTCCTGACCTTTCACAGCAGCCCACCATGGATAAAGATAATTAGCCCAGTCAACTCAGACTACACCTCTGACTACCCCCTCTGACTATCCCCTCTGCCACCAGCTAAACCCCAGCACCCAAATAGAGCTCAGTTGTAAAATAAACCCCTGCCACAGACACATACTGCAATTAAAACTGTCTCATCCCTGCTCTCAAAACAGCAACACACATGGGCCGACAGCTGACACACTCACACAGACCGACAAAGTTACACACCCAGGCACAGGCCCAACAAAAACACCAGCATGGGAAGGATGGAACTGGACAGGCATCTGGTTATCCAACTTCCATCATCCTCTCTGTCTTGCTTTTCCAATTGTATCCTTCTCTTTCTCACTGTCTCTCTCTCTCTCCAATGCAGTTCAGATGCATTGCTGGTGCAGAGGCGGATGAGGACATGTGTGAAAACATCCAACGTTTTGTGTTTTTCTTTTTAATTATGGCAGATTAAGAGATTTAGCATCCCATCTCAAGACCACAACTGTCAAAACAGTGGGCAGGAAAAGCTCATTCTCAC
Organism: Salmo trutta; assembly: GCF_901001165.1. Lineage (NCBI taxonomy): Eukaryota > Metazoa > Chordata > Actinopteri > Salmoniformes > Salmonidae > Salmo > Salmo trutta. The sequence continues at coordinate 27,369,660 of NC_042982.1, forward strand.
ACCTCCCCCTTCCTCCACCCTACTCGCCCTCAGCCTTTGAGCCGGATGCCAGTCCACCCTTCCGAATTCATGAATACAGAGCTGTGTGAGTGGGCATATTTTAGAGTCAAATTTGTGTGTTTGTGCACATGCATGTTTGTGTGTGCAAGGTTGGAAGGGGATTTGTGTGGGTGTCAGTCCAACATGGCAGGTGACAGTTGCTCTTCATATTTCATTTTTTCCCTCGATAACAAAGTTTAGATTTGTTAGTTAAGCATTTAGGTGAGCACTGTGTTAGGCACCTGAACTGTGTCTGCCCTCAAGTTCAGCCTTAAAGAAACAGCAGCTGTCTGCTGCTTGCCTGCCTTCCCTTTGTCTCTCCATCTACTGTGAGAATCACTCCCACAACCTGCATGTCCCTGTGTAACCTCTGACCTTAACCGCTGCACTAATACCTTCAGCTGCCAATGTCATGGCCTGACAGGTTGGCAGCGGGGCCTTTGTCTCTGACGTTCTCTCCCTCTCCCTCCCTCTCTCCCACCCCACCCCTCCATCCAACCTTCATCCAACCCCCATTGCACACAGACAGATAAATGATTTCTATTTGTCCTCTGCGGCGAGGAAAGAAGTTATCGATACAATCCGCCAAATGATGTCAAGGATTTGTCAGCAAAGCTTATGAATGCCAAAAACACCCCCCACCCCCCTCAAAAACACCTCTGCAGGCCACGAAGATTGAGAGCCAGGACACTTTATTGATTCTACCCTCCCTCACCACCTCCCCCATCACCCTCACCTTAAATGGAAGCTCAGTCTACAAAGGAGAGAGCGGCAGCTTTTGTGTGCTAAAATGTGGCTAAAAGCTGTCTGTCTGTGGTGTTCAGGAAGGTAGGGATTGAATTCGATATTAGGATCTAACACTGGCTTCCAGCAGATGGGGTTCTGTTCTCACTAAAGGAGTGGTGTGGGACGCTCTTTGGCTGGATGGGATCACATCTCCCCTTGCTTTGCCCTATTGTTTGGGATTAAGATCAGGCGGATGGATGCCTGGTAAATAGATCAACTTTGTGGAGTTGACAAAGGGAGGCGTGGGGTGGGACGGTAGGAGAGCAGAGCCGATGGCATTGAGGAACGTCCTGACGGTGGGTACAATGCCTTGGCCATGAAGGCTCTGTGGCTGACAGAGAAAAGGAGAGGACAAGGAGAGGGGGTAAGGCAAGATAATCTGACTGGCAGACACCGCAGTATGGAGAGCAAACAAAGCAGGGATGGAGGGAGGAGAAGAAGGGGGTTTGAGGATGACAACAGATGACGGGGAAACGTGTACAGAAAAAGGTGATGTTCAGTGTTCATTTAAATCAATACAATGAATGTATAGTTTGAATTCAAATTAAATACATAATGAAATCCATAGCATAGTACAATTCTTTACAATTGGTCCAAAATATAACAAAGTATGGTCATTGCCACTCTATCAATTAATGTGATTTGTTAAACCCAGGTTATGAGGGAGTCTCAGGTGATACACATTCTTCCCTTGCCCTATCCTGTCTTGTTCTCTTCACGGTACAGGAGAACACACAAGGACTCCCTCCCGTCTCCTGAGGTAAAGCTCTTTGGCAAACACTGCTCTGATTAAAACAAACAGGCCAGTGAGCCTCTCTGTCGGGGGGCGACAGGGCAAACAGGCCCCACGCAGCAGGAGGGCCTGAGACAGAAGCAGAATCACACTACAGACAGACAGTACTGCACTGAGTCACAACGAGGTAGTACAGCTCTGAGGGGATAAGACAGTGACAGGTCAAAGACAGAGGTGTGACACAGCATGGAGTCACAGACAGCACAGTGTGGAATGAGTCATAGCAGTCCATTACAGACAGTACAGAGTTTGAGACAACCGTCTTGAGTAGCACAAACTGCCACTAAGCCACTAACAGTGACCTCTCACTAGCGGTTACAAACAATATAGAGCAAAACAACACAATAGGGGAGTCACAAACAAAACAGTCACAGACTAAACAAAACAGTTACAGACTAAACAAAACATTCACAGACTAAACAAAACAGTCACTGACTAAACAAAACAGTCACAGACAAAACAAAGTCATTGAGTCACAGAACTCTTTACACAATGGACATGACCCTGGTCTTATGTTATGCTATGTTGCCTTCAGGCTCGTCTACTACCTCAGTGTCCTGGGCAGAAAGGGGATGAGTGGGGGCTACCATAACACGTACGATGGCTGTCATTTCTCGATGCACCCAATGGTTTTAATGTCTTGGCTTAAAACAGCATGGGATCCTGCCAAGATTAAGTATCGGATCTCAAGGCATTAGGCGAGCATGTGAAATCACTCTCGATGGTCTCATTCTCCCCTAATTCAATTAGGCTCTTTCCCAGAGAAGAGCAGAGCAGGCTGGGACCAGACATTCTCTCTCTTTTTTCCCCCCAAGGAGACTAGGAGTGCAGACCAAGGCTGCGTGCCCGAGGTGTTGGGGCTAAAACCCGTCTCCCTGTACCTAACACCACCCTCCCTCCCGCCCTTCCTCCATCCCTTTCTCCCCCTCTCCCACCGCCCTCTCCGCACGCTAACACCCCGATAAACATCTGATGCCGAGGGGTCAGCCAAAATCCCATGACATCACAGCAGAGAACAGAGAAAGTGTCTCTCAGCCAATCAGAGCACAGCTGTGCTGAGGTCGGCTCTCTCAGGCCATGATGTCATGTCTGGGGTTCGTAGGATTAAAAAGGGCCAGGGCGCTACGCTGTGATTGGCTGAATGGGAATCAGCTGTCCCGTCTAGAATGGTGTCAATTTCATTAAGAAGTTACTTATCACTATTTCAGCCTATCATGGTTGAATTACACAATTTAGGGGATAAAAAACAAATTGTAGCCAGTCATAACGAATAAAGTTAGTTCATAAAAAAGTGACAACAACAATAAGAAATAATAAAATATACTAACATAAAGTAAATGGCTTAGTGGAATAGAATTAACATTTTAACATAAGTATAGAGTGAAAGGGGCTCTAAACTTCATTGCTTGAAAGATAACCTAACGGGACACTTGGACTGGACAGTGCTTTACTTTGACTAGGAATGTAGCCACTGCGGTGCTGAGTTTCAGGAGTAACGCTCCTGAGAGCTGACCTCATGAAGGCTGGCCTCATAGTGTTGAGACAACATCTGACCCTGCAGACACCTTCATTGCTCTGTTCCTCACCTCCGATTGACCTCTGGACTATGGAAACACACACACACAAACATAGAAACATTCTCTCTCCCACTCTAGTATCCCTGTCTGCTTCCCCCATTAAGTATCCCCCTTCATATTTACAGAGGCTTACAAACAGGGCCACGCCGTTTGGCTGCTTCTCCTTGGCTACCCAGTCCGTCTGCCACTTATCTGAGGGATTACTGCAGTGGGGCCAGCTACCGCAGATTAGAGACAAAGGCCAAATTAAAACAGGGGCTATCAACAAACACAGGGACAAGACGGCAGGGAGCTGATCCAATTACACTGATAACCCACAGAGCCTGGGAGCTGGAGGAGACACTCTGAGCTGAGACAAACAGAGGTAAACACATACAGATGCACAGGGAGAGACACACATACAGCTACTCTAGCCAGGCTGTCACCTTTCCAAGTACAGGTCACAGGCGACAACAAATGTGCATAGACAAGAGCTGCATTGGCTTTCGCCAAATACCTCTTTTATATAAACTCAGCAAAAAAAAGAAATGTCCCTTTTTCACGACCCTGTCTTTCTAACTCGTAAAAATCCAAATAACTTCACAGATAATCATTGTAAAGGGTTTAAACACAGTTTCCCATAAACAATTAATGAACATGCACCTGTGGAAAGGTCGTTAAGACACTAACAGCCTACAGACGGTAGGCAATTAAGGTCACAGTTATGAAAACTTAGGACACTAAAGAGGCCTTTCTACTGACACTGAAAACACCAAAAGAAAGATGCCCAGGGTCCCTGCTCATCTGCCTGAATGTGCCTTAGGCATGCTGCAAGGAGGCATGAGGACTGCAGATGTGGCCATGGAAATAAATTGCAATGTCCATACTGTGAGATGCCTAAGACAGCACTACAGTGAGACAGGACGGACAGCTGACTGTCCTCGCAGTGGCAGACCACGTGCAACAACACCTGCACAGGATCGGTACATCCGAACATCACACCTGCGGGACAGGTACATGATGGCAACAACAACTGCCCGAGTTACACCAGGAACGCACAATCCCTCCATCAGTGCTCAGACTGTCCGCAATAGGCTGAGAGAGGCTGGACTGAGGGCTTGTAGGCCTGTTGTAAGGCAGGTCCTCACCAGACATCACCGGCATCAACGTCGACTATGGGCACAAACCCACCGTCGCTGGACCAGACAGGACTGGCAAAAAGTGCTCTTCACTGACGAGTCACGGTTTTGTCTCACCAGAGGTGATGGTTGGATTCGCTTTTATCGTTGAAGGAATGAGCGTTACACCGAGGCCTGTACTCTGTCATGGTCTGGGGCGATGTGTCCTAGCATCATCGGAATGAGCTTGTTGTCATTGCAGGCAATATCAACACTGTACATAACAGGGAAGACATCCTCCTCCCTCATGTGGTACCCTTCCTGCAGGCTCATCCTGACATGACCCTCCAACATGACAATGCCACCAGCCATACTGCTCATTCTGTGCGTGATTTCCTGCATGACAGGAATGTCAGTGTTCTGCCATGGCCAGCGAATAGCCCGGATCTCAATCCCATTGAGCACCTCTGGGACCTGTTGGATCGGAGGGTGAGGGCCAGGGCCATTCCTCCCAGAAATGTCCAGGAACTTGCAGGTGCCTTGGTGGAAGAGTGGGGTAACATCTCACAGCAAGAACTGGCAAATCTGGTGCAGTCCATGAGGATGAGATGCACTGCAGCACTTAATGCAGCTGGTGGCCACACCAGATACTGACTATTACTTTTGATTTTGACCCCTCCTTAGTTCAGGGACACATTATTCAATTTCTGTTAGTCACATGTCTGTGGAACTTGTTCAGTTTATGTCTCAGTTGTTGAATCTTGTTATGTTCATACAGATATTTACACATGTTAAGTTTGCAGAAAATAAACGCAGTTGACAGTGAGAGGACGTTTCTTTTTTTGATGAGTTTATGTTTCAGCGATGGTTTATTTTATATCTGCTATATGGCTCATACTGAGGTGTGTTCATAATACACTGACAATACACTAGGAAGATCCAACATTACTTTTTGTACTTGGAGAAGAGGCACATTATGTCTGTTTTTTCACGTGTTTTTGTAACTTATTTTGTACATAATGTTGCTGCTACCGTCACTTGTGACCGAAAATAACTTCTGGACATCATAACAGCGATTACTCACCTCGAACTGGACGAAGATTCTTTCTTTAACGAGTCCAACGTGAAGGATATACTGCTTTCTCGGGAACGGGCCCAAATCCCCATCATTGTGTAAAGAAAAGACGGAGAAAAAGGGTGTGGATGTCGGGCTGCCATCTGAGAATTTGTAGGCGAGTGAGTAAACCCCCTCTATCATCAGTCCTATTAGCCAACGTGCATTCATTGGATAACAAAATGAATGAGCTCCAATCAAGGATATCCTACCAATAGGACATTAAAAACTAGTATCTTATGTTTCACTGAGTCGTGGCTAAACGACGACATGGATAACATACAGCTGGCTGGGTTTTCGGTCCATCAGCAAAGTAGAACAGCTGCCTCCGGTAAGACAAGGGGTGGCGGTCTGTGTCTATTTGTAAATAACAGCTGGTGCACAAAATCTAATCTTAAGGAATTCTTGTTTTGCTCACCTGAGGTAGAGAATCTCATGATAAGCTGTAGACCACACTATTTACCAAGAGAGTTTTCGTCTATATTTTTCATAGGTGTCTATATAGCATCACAAACTGATGCTGGCACTAAGAAAGCACTCAACGAGCTATATAGGGCCATAAGCAAACAGGAAGATGCTCATCCAGAGGCGACGCTCTTAGTGGCCATGCAGGGAAACTTAAATCCGTTTTACCTCATTTCCACCAGCATGTTAAATGTGCAACCAGAGGAAAAAAAACTCTAGACCACCTTTACTCCACACACAGAGACAAGTACAAAGCTCTCCCTCGCCCTCCATTTGGCAAATCTGACCATAACTCTATCCTCTGGATTTCTACTTACAAGCAAAAACTAAAGCAGGAAGTACCGGTGAAACGCTCAATAAGGAAGTGGTCAGAGGACGCAGATGCCAAGCTACAGGACTGTTTTGCTAGCACAGACTGGAATATATTCCAAAATTCTTCCGATGGCATTGAGGAGTAAACCACATCAGTCACTGGCTTCATCAATAAGTGCATCAATGACATCCTCCCCACAATGACCGTACGTACAAACCCCAACCAGAAGCCATGGATTACAGGCAACATCCGCACTGAGCTAAAGGCTAGAGCTGCCGCTTTCAAGGAGCAGGACTATAACCCGAACGCTTATAAGAAATTCTGCTACGCCCTCCGATGAACCATCAAACAGGCAAAGGGTCAATACAGGACTAAGATTGAATCGTACTACAGTGGCTCCGATGCTCGTCAGATATGGCAGGGCATGCAAACTATTATGGACTACAAAGGGAAGCACAGCCACAAGCTGTCCAGTGACACAAGCCTACCAGACGAGATAAATAACTTCTAATAAGCATGCATGAGATCATCAGCTGTTCTGGATGACTGTGTGATCACGCACTCCGTAGCCGATGTGAGAAAGACCTTTAAACAGGTCAACATTCACAAGGCCGCAGGGCCAGATGGATTACCAGGACGTGTACTCCGAGCATGCGCTGACCAACTGGCAAGTGTCTTCACTGACATTTTCAACCTCTCCCTGACTGAGTCTGTAATACCAACATGTTTCAAGCAGACCACCATAGTCCCTATGCCCAAGAACACCAAGGTAACCTGCCTAAGTGACTACCAACCCGAAGCACTCATGTCTGTAGCCATGAAGTGCTTTGAAAGGCTGGTCATGGCTCACATCAACACCATTATCCCAGACACCATAGACCGTCCCAACAGATCCACAGATAATGCAATCTCTATTGCACTCTCACACTGCCCTTTCCCACCTTGACAAAAGGAACACCTATGTGAGAATACAATTCATTGACTACAGCTCAGCGTCCAACACCATAGTGCCCTCAAAGCTCATCACTAAGCTAAGGACCCTGGGACTAAACAACTCCCTCTGCAACTGGATCCTGGACTTCCTGATCGGCCGCCCTCAGGTGGTAAGGGTAGGGATCAACACATCACCCATGACTGCATGGCCAAGCACAACTCCAACATTAAGATTGCCGATGACACAACAGCGGTAGACCTGATCACAGACAACAATGAGACAGCCTATAGGGAGGAGGTCAGAGACCTGGCGGTGTGGTTCCAGGGTAACAACCTCTCCCTCAACGTGATCAAGACAAAGTAGATGATTTTGGACTACAGACAAAGGAGGACCGAGCACGCCCCCATTCTCATCGGCGGGGCTGTAGTGGAACAGTTTGAGAGCTTCAAGTTCCTTGGTGTCCACATCACCAACAAACTAACATCGTCCAAATACAACAAGACAGTCGTGAAGAGGGCACGACAATGCCTATTCTCCCTCAGGAGACTGAAAAGATTTGGCATGTGTCCTCAGATCCTCAACAGGTTCTACAGCTGCACCATTGAGAGCATCCTGACTGGTTGTATTACTGCCTAGTATGGCAACTGCTCTGCCTCCGACCGCAAGGCACTACAGAGGGTAGTGTGTACGGTCCAGTACATCACTGGGGCCAAGCTTCCTGCCATCCAGGACCTCTAAAGCAGGCGGTGTCAGAGAAAAGACCAAAAAATCCAGCCAACCTAGTCATAGACTGTTCTCGCACCAAGTCTAGGTAAAAAAGTCTTAACAGCTTCTATCCCCAAGCCATAAGACTCTTCAACAGTTAATCAAATGGCTACCCAGACTGTTTGCATTGTCCCCAACAACCCACATTTTTACGCTGCTGCTACTCTCTGTTTATTATCAATGCAGTCACTTTACCTCTACCTACATGTACATATTACTTCAATTACCTCGACTAACCGGTGCCCCCGCACATTGACTCTGTACCGGAACCCCCTGTATATAGCCTCGCTACTGTTATTTTAGGGCTTGTAAGTAAGCAATTCACTGTAAGGTCTACACCTGTTGTGTTCAGCACATGTGACAAATAAAATGGGATTTGTAATAATACCTTGTAACAACAGCTTGAGAGGGTTTTGTTGTACAGAACTGTACATTGAGTATACCAAACATTAGGAACAACTTCCTAATATTGAGTGGATTTAACAAGTGACATCAATAAGGGATCATAGCTTTCACCTGGATTCACATGGTCAGTGTATGTAATGAAAAGAGCAGGTGTCCTTAATGTTTTGTACACTCAGTGTATAACACTATTTTAATGGAAACTCTGCCTGGGAACAGTGTGAACTAGGAAGTGAGTGACAGCGACAGTGTGAGATCAGTGTGCCCTCATCGCCAGCCGGCAGCAGACAGAACCATACTAACCTTTATCTTTCCTCTCGGCCAATCCTCCACCAGCTCATTACCGCCCGAGCTCTATTGTGTTAATTGAAGCCATGCTAACGATGCTCCTCTCCTGCTCTATGAAAGCAGAAGGACTTGTCGCTCCCAATACCCTGGCTCTCCCTCCAGCTACACAGGTAATTGAATTGTGGCAGGGCTCTCGCTCTCGGTAAACTGGCTTGTTTTAATAACTTCACTAGATTATGTGTAATAAGTGTGCCTTAAATGCTCTTTTAGTCGTGCCGGGGTGGATGAGGAAGGGCAAATGTGATAATAGGAATGAGGAAAAGGGAAAAAAGAATTTTCCAGACCCGCTTTGGGGACAGATATAATCGCAGACTTTGGCGTATTGGCTTGTCTGTCTGCGAACACAGTTGAACTGTGGGACATAGAGGAGACTGCAGTGCAGAAAGAGATAGTGTACAGAGAAGACTGCACTGCAGGGACAATGACACATTACAACTACAACAGTCTAACAACCCTAAGCTTTATCTGAATGACACTATCATCAGACTGACATTATTTCACCATACTAGCGTCACACTACACTATACAACCCCCCATCTGTGCCCATTTGCTGAAAATCAACACACCTCACATGTAAATAAAATAAGGAGTTAGTGAGCCATTGAAGGGTCATTGACGTGATTGTTTTGTCTAGATGCCAGTGCTTTGAGGTCAGCCTAGAGTTCAAAGGATCAAAGGTGAGACAGGTCGTTTCTTATCAGTCTGGAGCCTATGACCTGGTGTCAGTGAGAGGCAGGTGTCAGATTCAGTGGTATAGCCTGGCTTAACCATGCTAAAGGAGGGGCAAACAGGGAAGGAGAAGGGTCAAAAGATTCTCCAAAAAATAAACAAGCAGGGCAGAGAATGTGCCCCTGCCGCAAATGTATAGATAGATACACAAGGCACGATGTAACGTAGCGCTATTACCACATGAAGAACAAAAATAGGGTAAGAAATTGTGGATAATGAGAACAAGACAATGCAATGGACTGGTGAGGAGACAAATAAAGAGAGATACAAGAAGAAAAAATAAACAGACAGACAGACAGACAGACAGACAGACAGACAGACAGACAGACAGACAGACAGGGAAAAAGAGAGATACATAGAGACTGATCTGCAGTCAGCAGAGTTGTGTGTTTGTGACACGAGGAGCAGTACCGCCGTCACGCAGACAGCGATTAGCATAATATTGTGTGTTGTCAGGGGAGTGACTGCTGGCGCAGGTAGTTATCTGAGGGGACAGACACACTGTGTGTGTGTGTGTGCCTGTGTCCGGGCTGCCTTTACCCGTCACCCCGCTGGACAGGTGGCATCCCTTAGCCCTGTGATTAGTGTGTCAACGTCTTTACATGTTGACGGGAACACGCCACACGCATCTACATCCACATATAAATGTAAATGAGGATCCCGCCCATGCACCCGCCCTCCTATTCTTCCCTCCTACGTATTCTTCACACACCTGCGTCGTCAAGGGCGATGACAGCTCAGGGTTGACTTGACGGCAGCCCACCTCCTTAGAGACGGCACAGAAATGAGAGCTGCTCTCTCCCTCTGACATCACTAGAACGATCATGGGATGTACGTCCGTCTGCAGATATCAGCGGAAACAGAGCTGGAGACATACGGACAAGAAACTTTTTACAAAACCGTAAGAAACTTTTGGCCCATTATTTTTTGTAATTCCTGTGCTGCTGAAATGACAGCTAGTCAACTGATTCTAGGAGTGATCCCTATGTCAATCCAAAGTCTCGCTGGGGTGATTGATTGGGAATTGAGCTCAGAGACATTGTGGGAACACGCTCCATATTGACAAATCAGTAATGGATGTTTTGTCTGCAGTGAGCCTCTTCGTTAAAGAGCGCAGGGGGTTACAGTCTAGAGAAAACAGCATTTATACTAAATTAAAGAATTTGATTTGTTTTTGGCACACAATGCTTCACATAATGTCAGTGAAACTTTCTATCAAAGAGAGCCTATCCAGTGCACTAAAACTGAGGGAAAAAGAGCAACGATCAATCTAAAGGTAGTGCTTTTCTGACTCTGTGTGTGTGAAAGTCTCTACTTTGGTGCTCACACTTGTATGTGCATCCGTCTTTTCATCTGTCCCTGCTTGTGTGTGCGTGTGTGTGTATGTGTGTGTGTGCGTGCTTGTGCATGGGTGTGTACTCTGGAGCGATAGATGTGGGTGGAGGTGAGTCCACCGGAGTCAGGCCTGGTCAGCAGGGAGAGTGATTATGTCTGACCCTGTGTAGAAGAGGGGTCACTGTGGGTGTCAGATGGAGGTGTGAGACAGGGGCTGAACCCAGCTTGGCCCCACCTGCCACTGCATGAGACACGCCTGTTAGCTTAGACGCGATTGCTTTTGGAATTGAAGGCACTTAGGAAGCTAACCCCTGGCTACAGTGGTACACCTGATACAGACAGACTGCTGAGGATGGCAACCTGGCGGCCGAGCATGTTCTGAGGGCTATCCGACATATATCACACTGGCTTCGGACTCCAGGTTTTGAAGTGTGTGTAAAAGCATGAGTTGGAAAAGGAAGATGGAATTGATTTAATACAGTCACAACGGCATTATCAATATAGACAAAACCTATATTAAAAACTATTGAGGATGACACCAAAAGTAATTTACTTTCCAATATGGTCCTCCATAAGCAGCAGACCAACAGCCCCTGTCACTCATAACGAGTGGAAGGGGGGGAAGGAACTGTCAACCATTCATTTGCTAGTTTCCAGCTGGTATTCCTGGTATTCATTATTCCATTATTCATTATTCCAGTGACATTAACAGTGCTCTGACTAGGACCCATTTTAACCTATAGGATTGTTTACACTGCATGTATAGATAAGAAAGCAATGAAATGAAATGTATTAATTAAATGCATGTCAATTCTCTTTAATAACATTCCATGGGTTCATCATCTGAGCGGAAGAAACCCCCTCGCTCCCAATGTGCTGTCTTCCATATTCTCTTCCTTTTTCCCTCCTTTGTCTCCTCTCCCTCTCTCCCTTCTTCCCTTCTCTCTTCCTCTATCCCTCCTTTGTCTCCTCTCCCTCTCCCCCTCCTCCCCTCTCCCTCCATGCCTCTCTAAGCAGTGTGTCACTGTGTTACTACGGCCTCTGCAATTAAAAAACATGGGCAGGGAAGAGGGACGTGCGGGTTGTCCTCAGAGAGAAAAAAGCCAATACAATACACACATTGGATGATAATATACATACACCTACATGCTCGCATGCACCGCAAGTGCACACACACACAAACTAACAAACAAATCCCTGTTTTATACAATATAAAATCTGAATGGAATTTTTATATCTGAACAATTAATATATTGATGTCATACAGAAAATTCAACATTAACATCTTGATGAGAACTGAGATGAACAACAAACTATTACATTTTACCCTGAAGGCTACATTAGGCTACCACATAATATATACAGTATTCAGTAAAAATGCATTTAATTCAAACTAGTTCAATAGTTTGTTTGAATGCATTCTAACACATCAGGTCATGTGAAATTAATTATTCAAGTTGAAAAGGGAAAATCCAAGTAATCTATATGAGTGCGTGTGGGTGTGTTTATGTACAGTATGTACTGCAAATGTGTGTTTATACATGTGTGTTTGTGTGATGTGTAAGCATACAAGTGTGAATGTGTGTCTGTATGCCTGTGTGTTTATTGAGTCTGTATTGATATGGTGTAGACTAGAGAAGGGGCAGATGGTGTCAGCAGGCTGTGTCCTCCCCAGGACTAATCTGCCCCCAGCCCAGGAGAAGAGAGGAGAAGGCGAGGCCTGCCAGTCTAAATTCATACTCTCTCCCCACCTTTGATAGTCAAGAGGATTACACCTTGTTTTCAAATAGAGCCAAGCCAGAAAGGGGAAAGAATGGGGGACACAACACCAAATGGAATTAGGGCCTGCATAAAGGCCTACTTCTTTTTATTGTAAACTCCTTCCACTTCATTAAGCGTAATCCTTATTAGGGTGTAAGTAACAGGGGCTTCCTAGGGACATGTGTGCCTATTGTGGCGGCTCGGGGGTTAATCTTGCCCCTGGGTGGGGGGGGGGGGGGGGGTGCAGGAGTCCCCAGGTCCACTCCACTGCTCCTCAGGCCTCCCCACCCCTGAGGCCCTGTGACAAGTGTGGAGCCGCCCGCCTTTTGTGAATCAATTTGTCAGGGCTGTCCCCGAGCCGGACGCACGGCAGCAGGGTCACTGGCAGCCATGTTAATACAGATGTAGATGCCAATAAGGCCTCTTAATCAGGACACAAGAGGGAGCGATTGACTTTTAAAAAAGACATACAGCGGACCAGTTATTTAAATCTCTTCCATCTTCCTCCCCACTCTTTCTGGGCCAACTAACACACAAATACCTTGGCCCTCTTTGAGTACTTTGAAAAAGCAACATTGTTTCATATCTTAAAATACTGAAATGGACATGACTTGATTGGATAGGGTGGACCACTAATACTGCAGTACAGTGCTCTCAGGTGGCTCGCGGTTTATAACAGGGTTTATCACCTGACTATGACCTGTGTGAACCTCGTTGAAGGTACCAACAAACACACACACATGCATATGCGTACACACACACAAAAAGCGAGCACACACACAGCAATTTACGACACACCTCTTTTGATGGAAAGAGCTTATACATAAAACACAAGGGCTCATAACTGTTGTAGGGAGAGAGAGAGAGCAATAGAGAAGAGGAGTGATAGTGACAAACAGACAGACAGACAGAGGTAAACCAACAGATAGCCCTCTGTAATGCTCCAGTAGTGAATATTCAGATCCCCAACACCTGCTTTCCAACAGAGCACATGCGTAGGAGAAAAAGATTAAAGAGGAGTTGGAAAGTGCAATCAGAAGTCTCAATTCTCGACTTCGTTAGACAGCGCAGAACACAATTAGCTGCGGACACTAAGAAATGATTTGGAGGCAAACCAATCAAGCCTAGAGCGGGCGACCTGGGTTACGGATGCCTTCAAATCCAAATGAATCGACACGGACAACAGGCACAATGGCCCTAGATTAGTGCCCGCACCCATATTAACAGCCCTCGCTTAACACCATTTAAGCAGACAGAAATCCCCAAGTTTCTAAATTGGAAATTCATTCCCTCAGGTACTTCTCTCATATGAGAAAAGTTGAAATGCATTTGATCTGCCCTAATTTCAATTAATTAGCGGCAATGACTGTTGGGGGAGCCCCTTAGGGCGCGGAAAGTGGGCCGACGGGCCTGAGGAGGATCACATTTGGGAAAGTATAGAAAAGTGCCATCAATAAACTGCTACAGACTCATTACTTCACTAAATGGCTCTCCCAAAGTCGCGACATTTTAACACAGGACTGGAGCCTAATTACTGGTCACAGCATCCATTACAAACCCCTCCGCCCTCCTTCCCTCCCTCCTTCCCTCCCTCCTTCCCTGCCTCTCTCCCTCCTTCTCTCCATCCCTCCCTGTACACAGTGGAATCCGTTCCTTAATAATGACTGCTCTGCTGGCTACTGTTAGATTAGAGCCCACCATCTTGGCAGTGTGTGTGTATATGTATATATATATATACATATATATATATATATATATATATATATATATATATATATATATATATATATATATATATATATATATATGGGGGGGGAGTCATCGACACACACACACACACACACGCAATTCAGTGTGGAACAAACTTGCAATAACCACAAACTCAAATCAAATCGTATTGGTCACATACACATGGTTAGCAGATGTTAATGCAAGTGTAGCGAAATACTTGTGCTTTTAGTTCCAACCGTGCAGTAATATCTAACAAGTAATCTAACAATTTCACAACAACTGCCTTACACACACAAGTGTAAAGGAATTAATAAGAATATGTACATATAAATATATGGATGAGCGATGGCCGAACGGCATAAGCAAGATGCAGTAGAGGGAATACAGTATATACATATGAGATTAGTAATATAGACTATGTAAACATTATATAAAGTGGCATTGTTTAAAGCGACTAGTGATACATTTATTACATCCAATTTTTTTATTATTTAAGTGGCTAGAGATTTGAGTCAGTATGTTGGCAGCAGCCACTCAATGTTAGTGATGGCTGTTTAACAGTCTGATGGCCTTGAGATAGAAGCTGTTTGTCAGTCTCTCTGTCCCAGCTTTGATGCACCTGTACTGACCTCGCCTTCTGGATGATAGCGGGGTGAACAGGCAGTGGCTCGGGTGGTTGTTGTCCTTGATGATCTTTTTGGCCTTCCTGTGACATCGGGTGGTGTAGGTGTCCTGGAGGGCAGGTAGTTTGTCCCCGGTGATGCGTTGTGCAGACCTCACTACCCTCTGGAGAGCCTTCCGGTTGTGGGCGGAGCAGTTTCCCTACCAGGCGGTGATACAGCCCGGCAGGATGATCTTGATTGTGCATCTGTAAAAGTTTGTGAGGGTTTTTGGTGACAAGCCAAATTTCTTTAGCCTCCTGAGGTTGAAGAGGCGCTGTTGGGTCTTCTTCACCACGCTGTCTGTGTGGGTGGACCATTTCAGTTTGTCCGTGATGTGTACGCCGAGGAACTGAAAACTTTCCACCTTCTCCACTACTGTCCCGTCGATGTGGATAGGGGGGTGCTCCCTCTGCTGTTTCCTAAAGTCCACGATTGTCTCCTTTGTTTTGTTGACGTTGAGTGAGAGGTTATTTTCCTGACACCACACTCTGAGGGCCCTCACCTCCTCCCTGTAGGCCATCTCGTTGTTGTTGGTAATCAAGCCTACAACTGTGTTGTCTGCAAAGTTGATGATTGAGTTGGAGGTGTGCATGGCCACGCAGTCATGGGTGAACAGGGAGTACAAGAGAAGGCTGAGAACGCACCCTTGTGGGGCCCCAGTGTTGAGGATCAGCGGGATGGAGATGTTGTTTCCTACCCTCACTACCTGGGGGCGGCCCATCAGAAAGTCCAGGACCCAGGTGCACAGGGCTGGATCGAGACTCAGGGTTTCGAGCTTAATGACGAGTTTGGAGGGTACTATTGTGTTAAATGCTGAGCTGTAATCGATGAACAGCATTCTTACATAGGGATTCCCCTTGTCCAGATGAGTTAGGGCAGTGTGCAGTGTGATTGCGATTGCGTCGTCTGTGGACCTATTGGGGCGGTAAGCAAATTGGAGTGGGACTTGGGTGTCAGGTAGGGTGGAGGTAATATGACCCTTGACTAGTCTCTCAAAGCACTTCATGATGACGGAAGTGAGTGTTACGGGGCGATAGTCATTTAGCTCAGTTACCTTAGCTTTCTTGGAAACAGGAATGATGGTGGCCCTCTTGAAGCATGTGGGAACAGCAGACTGGGGTAGGGATTGGCTGCGGTGAAGGAGAGCCCGCAGGTTTTGGTAGCGGGCCGTGTCAGTGGAACTGTAATGTCCTCAAAGCGAGCAAAGAAGTTGTTTAGTTTGTCTGGGAGCAAGAAGTCGGTGTCCGTGACGGGCCTGGTTTTCTTTTTGTAATCTGTGATTGACTGTAGATCCTTCCACATACGTCTCATGTCTGAGCTGTTGAATAGCCTCTACTTTGTCTCTATACTGACGCTTAGCTTGTTTGATTGCCTTGCGGAGGGAAAAGCTACACTGTTTGTTTTCGGTCATGCTTCCGGCCGCCTTGCCATGATTAAAAGCAGTGGTTCGCGCTTTCAGTTTTGCATTAATGCTGCCATCTATCCACGGTTTCTGGTTGGGGAAGGTTTTAATCATCACCGTGGGTACAACATCACCGATGCACTTGCTAATAAGCTCGCTCACCAAATCAGCATATACATCAATGTTGTTGTCTGAGGCTATCCAGAACATATCCCAGTCCACGTGATCGAAGCAATCTTGAAGCGTAGAATCAGATTGGTCGGACCAGCGTTGAACAGACCTGAGCACGGGCGTTTCCTGTTTTAGTTTCTGTCTATAGGCTGGGAGCAAAAAAATGTAGTTGTGGTCAGATTTGCCAAAACGAGGGCGAGGTAGGGCTTTGTATGCGTCGCAGAAGTTAGAGTAGCAATGATCCAGAATTTTGCCAGCCCGGGTTGCGCATTCAATATGCTGATAAAATTTAGGGAGCCTTGTTTTCAGATTAGCCTGATTAAAATCCCCAGCTATAATAAATGCAGCCTCAGGATATGTGGTTTCCAGTTTACATAGAGTCCAATGAAGTTCTTTCAGGGCCGTCGATGTGTCTGCTTGGGGGGGGGATAAAAATGGCTGTGATTATAATCGAAGAGAATTCTCTTGGTATATAATGTCGTCGGCATTTGATTGTAAGGAATTCTAGGTCAGGTGAACTAAAGGACTTGAGTTCCTGTATGTTGTTATGATCACACCACGACTTGTTAATCATAAGGCATACACCCCCGCCCTTCTTCTTACCAGAGAGATGTGCCCATTTATGGAGCCTGACCAGAAGACCGCTCCGTCTGCGGCGCCGTTGTTTTGGGTCGCCTACTGGGATCCGATCCATTGTCCTGGGTGGTGGAAAGTCGTATTCCTGGTCGTAATATTGGTAAATTGACGTTGCTCTTATATCCAATAGTTCCTCCCGGCTGTATGTAATAAGACTTAGGATTTCCTGGGGTAACAGTGTAAGAAATAATACATTAAAAAAACAAAAAACTGCATAGTTTCCTAAGAATGCGAAGTGAGGCAACCATCTCTGTCGGCGCTATCCACTTGCCATGAATTAAAGATTGGGGAACTTTGTCAGCGCAATAATAGTGTATTGATAGGAAATTCCTAAATTAGAGCAGAAATAGAGCAAGGGGTCCAAAGAGATCCTACCAGAATCTCTGGTTCAGTCCTTGAGTCTCTGGATGCAAGTCCAAATCCAAGGATATATAATCCAAAGTAAAGAATACATTTAAAACACAAAAAGGTAATCTCAACTCAATCCCAGGTATAAATCAACTCAATCCCTGGGGCAGCAGGTAGCCTAGTGGTTAGAGCGTTGGGCCAGTAACTGAAAGGTTGCTGGATTGAATCCCCGAGCTGACAAGGTAAAATTCTGCCGTTCTGCCCCTGAAACAAGGCAGTTAACCCACTGTTCCCCGGTAGGCTGTCATTGTAAATAATAATTTGTTCTTAACTGACTTAACTAGTTAAATAAAGGTTAAATAAAAAAACTATAAAGTGAACATTCCAACCGAAATCCAAAAAGTTCAATGTAAATGGATGGCTCTGAAATATTGAATGTCTATTTCCAAACAGTGTGGAAAGATGCCTGAAATCTCTCTTTATATCAAACAATGCTGGCTCTCAAACAATGCTAGCTCGGCTCTCACAAAACAATGGGCCTGCAGTTTATTCAAGATGGCACCTGTGGGTTGAACATACCTCCAACCACACCCATACCTACAAGTTTACTGCCTAATCGGCAAGTATCATCACAATAGTGTGTTTACATAGTTGTGGCCGAGTGAACACATTATTTTCATAATTTCATTTTGATTAGGAGCACTGTTTCATTTCATTTTCACTTTATGTTTTCATGGTAATGCATGTTACAAGTGCGTCCTCTGAGGATATGATAAAAGTGGTACAAACAGGCGTCAGGTGTCATGATGGAGATGAGCAACACCAGTGGCTGTCAGTGTTCAGTGTTCACTAGAGAAAATATCATGAAGTCAGCAGGTGGCTAATGAGAGATGAAAAATTGTGTGTCCTGTCCTGTCCTGTCCTCTGCCAATTAAGCCCCATTCAGTGGGAACCAGTCAGAGGAGAGGAGAGGACAGGAGAGATGTGTGAATAGGCAGCTGGCCAGGGAGTGGCTGTACAAAAGGCAACAGGAGTGAGAGGCTACTGGAGCTGGAGCTTTTCTATTCTCAACAGCCCCACTGAAAGGCATGGAGGACAGATAGACATAGGGAAAGGAGAGAGAGAGACAGGGCTCAGATAAAAAAAGAAGTATCTAATCATGGCAGATGATGTGCTTCTAATGGGGGAGCCACCCTGAGTGGGTTGTGCTCTGCTACTCTGAGACCCATCGTGGAGGAGGAATAAAAACCAGTCAATAAAGCCCATGTCTGTGGTCCAGGCAGGGGGGAGAGGGGATATGGACACAGTCTGGGCCCAGGCTTTATAGATGAATCCATGTGTTCCCGCTCCCACAGCCATGAATAAGAGAAGTGGCGCCAAAGAGAGTACCATAGGGAGTGTGTAAGTGTGTGAGTGCACAACACAAACATAAGGCAGGCAAAGATTTCTGTTAGGGGGTTTTGTTCTGTAGGCCTCACTTGGGGTAAAAGCATGAGAAGGGTGCTAGACTTGCATGGAGGTTTGGGTGATTAGAAGAAATATTAGCCTAATGACACACAAGAGCACTTAGAACACATACGTCTTGTCACTCATCCCTCTAATGTCAGACCTGGGGAAGTAAGCTCTCTCTCTCTGTGTGTGTGTGTGTGTGTGTGTGTGTGTGTGTGTGTGTGTGTGTGTGTGTGTGTGTGTGTGTGGTGTGTGTGTGTGTGTGTGTGTGTGTGTGTGTGTGTGTGTGTGTGTGTGTGTGTGTGTGTGTGTGTGTGCGTGCGTGCGTGCGTGCGTGCGTGCGTGCGTGCGTGCGTGCGTGCGTGCGTGCGTGCGTGCGTGCGTGCGTGCGTGCGTGCGTGCGTGCGTGCGTGCGTGCGTGCGTGCGTGCGTGCTAGGGAGCAGGCAGGACTGTACCTCCCGGGGTTTCCATTATCCCTGTAACCATTCTCTAAAATGGAGGTCATATCGGGTGCCATTTCCACAACACACCTCTCCTCTTCCAAATGCACAATTTTCCCACAAATGACACACGCATGATGCGTTAGCAACAAAAACCCTGCTGAAATGCAGCGTTCATCTTCCACAGTGGTTAAAACAGCAGCAAACAGACAAACAGACAATCAAAAACATAGACACCGCTTTAAAAATGTAGTTTAGTCTCCTGAGAAATGGCAAGTTGAGCAATTCTATTTTCCATTGCTTTGAATTTCCCTCAATGCATGACTGTTCAGTTGAGAAGCAGTCTAGAAGTCATCTTAAAGATGTCTACGTTGATGTTCCTGAAGGAAAGAAAGAGCTTTAAATGTAAGTGTATTTCTCAGTCTGTTGATGTTTATGGATGGTTCATATATTGCCTTTCTTTTTAGGTGTAGTATTACTCTCACGCCTTACCTTACGACTTTAAAAGAGACATAATGACACTACAGTTGAAATAAGATTTTTTTTTACCACAAATGACTCAAGAACACTTACATATAAACACTGACATATCTCTTTGTGAGCTCAATATACTTTGTTAGTTTATGTTAGTTCTAGAGCTTTTACACAAGTTACGTCGGATTCTCAGGTCAGTGACTCAAAACCCTTATCTGAGCAGGTATGCCCCATTGAGATATAAAATATCTTAGACCAAAGACACTAGACAGTATAAACAATACACATACATTATAAAAGAAAACGTAAGAACTTCGATCACTCTCACACCAGAATCATGAAGATGAATCCACCTGATAGTGTAACAGCCCAACTCCACTCAATATTCTTCAACTCAACTTTGACTAGATGTTCTGTGATTCAACAACACTAATAAATCATATTGATAAATGAAACATATCAAGCAAGATAATAGCCTGCTTCTCCAAAATGTAAATTAAAAGATTCCTACGCTGTTTCCTGTCGTTGGATGCCATCAGACATCTGTAGGCCTCAGCTGTTCCATATCTGGCCAGGCTCAACCCAACATGGGAAATTCCTGCCTGTATGCAGACAAGAGGCAACAGCTGTTTATTACTATTATTGTGTATGTGTGTGTGTGTGTGTGTGTATATGCGTGCGTGTTTATGTGTGCATGCATGCAGCCCTTAGACGACCATAGCGTCAAACGCACCAGCAGCATCCCCGCTGAAGGCTTCTCCTTCTCGCCATCTGGATAATGGATCATTCACCATCGTAAAAAAATAGGGGAAATGTGTCATAATGGACCACTTCCTGAAAACGGGATGCCGTGTGCCTTCATCTGTTTACCATTCCCTTCTTCTTTCTCATTGTTTGTGGGTGTGGCAGGGACCTGTCAAGATGATTATGAAATAGGCATTATAGGTGGGGATTATGCATCATTGTGCATTGGGAGATGATCAATGGGCCCAGGCTTGTAGCTGAATTCTGTTAAGAGCTGCATTCACCACAACCGTTACACAGGTGGTGCTACAAACTCAAAGACAATATCTGTTAGATACTCACTGACACATTCATACACCGACATGGTAATATACTGACACATATTCACTCCAATGCAGGTATTCACATGCACTCACAGACACACACACTCTCTCATGGACACACACACACGTTTGTTTTACTATCCTTGTGGGACCCAAACAATTGACTCCCATTCAAAATCCTGTTTTCCTTAAACCCTAACCCTAATTCTTATACCCTAATATCCCTAAAATATCCCTTTTCCTTGTGGGGACTGGATAAATGTCCCCACTTGTCCACATTTTTCTTGTTTTACTATCTTGGTGAAGACTTCTGGGTCCCCACAAACCAAAAACACACACAAGCATACACTGAGGCACCCTGCTGTCCTGACTGAATGTTTTCCTTGGTATAACTGTGGATAACTGTGTTAGAACAAGGTCAGAGATATAGAGGGAAGACAGAGAAACCAGTTCAGACTTTACCTCAACAACACAGCAGGAGCAGAACTGACAGTAGCCTCTCTCTGGCCCTCCAGAAACAATTACATTCTCTCCCGTCATTTAGCCAGCACCATTGTCTTCTAGCTAATGGGACTGTGTATCTCTTCTCCCCTCCCTCTCCTTCCCTCCCTCACTCCTTCCCGCTCTCGCTGTCTTTCACTCTCTGATGGCTTTCTCAGCCTCTCACTGTGCATTATGTAGATAACCCAGGGACGATATATATCCCGAGCGGGTCAAACCCAGGTCGCAGTCACACACTGTGACAGAGGTAGCCAATCCCCCTAAATCAGAGCTAGGAGAGTGGCAACGGGAGGGAGGGTGTCATCTAGGGTGGGTGGGTTGGGGGTTGGGGGGGAGAAAAGGGCCCCATGGGGTGTCCATGGCGTGCCTGTAAGACAATCGCGTAGACCAGGGGGAGGCAGGGACGTGCCTGAGGGAGCGAGGCAGCCAAGGGGGACGGCGTTGATTCGATGACTATTCCCACAGTAGAGTGAAATGTTGATAGTGTTAACAAAAAGGGAAAACTGTAGAAAGTTGAGTGAAGTTCAATCTCGTGCTCATATTTCTTCTGCCCGGCAGTCCGAGCACACACACACACACACACACACACACACACACACACACACGCACTATATCGCTCAGGCACATCTCTAATGCTACTGACTAATGAGTGACTGATGTTCTTTAATGCAGCAGATCAATACTAAGGCTCCACAGTGCTGTGACAATACTCAGAGCAGACGCACAGAGTGGATGTGACAGGTGTGCACAGCCTGTTTACTCACCAGGAGGTGTGTGTGTGTGTGTGTGCGTGTATCAAAGGTCCCTAAGCAGCACTATGCTAAAATAAATAAATCTACCTGTTAAAAAGTAGAGGGATGCGGTGTACTCTGCTGCCCCTTGTGGTGTGAGAACATTTTACACCTGGCTATTGGATAAGGGTATTTTGAGAAGGGGAACACTGACATTTCTCATAGCAAGTGCAAAAGCAGAGCGGGGCTGCTTTTCTCATGGACAAGTACCTGTGTATTCGTAAGCAAAATACATCCAGACAATGAGACTGGGTTCCTTAGTAGTGGGGGTTGTGGGTATGTGGCTGAACCTTGACAGCAGCCTATGGCATGCTGAAGAGCTGAGGATAGATGAGAGGAAGGGGTGATTGGAGGAAGTTAGAGGAAATGAGGAGGTGAGAGAAGGAAGTTTTAAAAGAGATGGAGCAGTGTGTTTGTGTGCTTCGTCTATGATACACTTTGAAACAGCTCCCATTTTCGCACTAAGACACACTCTCTAGGCTAAAATATGTGGAGGCTAGCATTGCACCTTCACCACCACCACCAACACAACCTTCACCACCACCACCTGGTCAGTTGATATCCCTCTAGTGGTGTGCTTTGGCAAAGGGGGTGGGGTTATACCCAGCCTGATTGGCCCTGTCCGGGGGTCTTGTCAGATGGGGCCAGAGTGTCCCCCGAGCCCCCTGTCTCAGCCTCCAGTATCTATGCTACAATAATCTGTGCCAGGGGTTCGGGTCAGTCTGTTATATGTGGCGTAATTCTCCTGTCTTATCTGGTGTCCTGTGTGAATTTAAGTATGCTCCCTTTAATTCTCTCTCCCTCTCCTCCTGGAGGACCTGAGCCCTAAGACCATGCCTCAGGACTACCTGGCCTGATGACTACTGGCTGTCCCCAGTCCACCTGGTCATGCTGCTGCTCCAGCTTCAACTGTTCTGCCTGCGGATACGGAACCATGACCGGTTCACCGGATGTGCTACCTTGTCCGGGGACCTGTTATTTTTGACTTTCCCTCTCTCTCTACCACACATGCTATCTCGACCTCTGAATGCTCGGCTATGAAAAGCCAACTGACATTTACTCCTGAGCTGCTGACCTGTTGCACCCTCTACAACCACTGTGATTATTATTTGACCCTGCTGGTCGTCTATGAACGTTTCAACATCTTGAAGAACAATCTGGCCTTAATTAATGGCCATGTACTCCTATAATTTCTACCTGCCACAGCCAGAAGAGGACTGGTCACCCCTCAGAGCCTCTCTAGGTTTCTGCTTTTTTAGGGAGTTTTTCCTAGCCACTGTGCTTCTACATCTGTATTGCAGCTGTTTGCGGTTTTAGGCTGGGTTTCTGTTTAAGAACTTTGTGACATCTGCTAATGTAAAAAGGGCTTTAGAAATACATTTGATTGACCACCTTCACCACCATCATCACTACCTTCATCACCACCACCACCCCCACCCAACCTTCACCACCACCCAACCTTCACCACCACCACCCAAACAGACTCCCATCATCTCTTCCTTCCAGACTGGTAGCTAGTTTACCTGCTACACGCTTTAAAACTCACCCCCATGACGAGCCTGTGGGATGGAGGTGACGAAGGAGGCAGAAGATAGGGGAGGCCCTAATCCTGAGTGGAAGAGGGGGGGGGGGGGGAAGAGAGAGAGAGAGAGAGAGAGAGAGAGAGAGAGAGAGAGAGAGAGAGAGAGAGAGAGAGAGAGAGAGAGAGAGAGAGAAGAGAGAGAGAGAGAGAGAGAGAGAGAGAGAGAGAGAGAGAGAGAGAGAGAGAGAGAGATGAGAGAGAGGAGAGAGAGAGAGAGAGAGAGAGAGAGAGAGAGAGAGATGAGAGAGAGAGAGAGAGAGAGAGAGAGAGAGAGAGAGAGAGAGAGAGAGAGAGAGAGAGAGAGAGAGAAAATGGGGTTGGTTCCTCCACTGCTGGAGGTAAAAACACACAGAGCAGCTCTGGTAATTAGGGGAGGAATTTGTCATGCTCTCCAGCCTGCTTTGGTGTACCAAACAGAGAGCCAATAGCAATCTCCCCACTGTTTACCTAGAGAGGGACGCCCACACAGGCTCGACGCCGTGCCGCGCAACCCCAGCCACACACAGATTAATATTTTATGCCGAAGAAGAGAAAGAAAGAGAGCGAGAGAGAGAGAGAGGGAGAGAATGTGTGCTCGCTGCCTGTTTATTTAGGATATTGTGAAAATATGGGGGAAAATTTGCAATTTGATTGGTTTCCAGGTGTGGCGTCAGGTGTGCTTGTGTGCGTGTATGCCACCCTGGGTCCTCTCGAAATACTACCGCTGCACCATCGAGAGCATCCTGACCGGTTGCATTACGGCCTGGTGAAGGAATGGCTCCGTCCACGACCGCAAAGCCCTCCAGCGGGTGGTGAAGACAGCCATGTACATCCAGCCAGGTCACCCGGCTGTATTCGACATCCATCCATGTCTGAGGACGTCGGGAGATGATGTGGAAACCGGCCACTAGGGGCAACAGTGAGCGCTGCTACCTTCAAGTAGGTTTTGAGTCAATACCTACATTTAACCTTAAACACTTTGAAATTTGATGTTTGGAACATCTGCCTCTGGTGCCAAAGGTTGCACGTTCGAGTTCAGCGATAGAAAGTTGTTTTTGATATTTTTGTTTTAAGCCTATCCCAAACCTTAACCCTTACCTTAGCCATTCAGAGTTAATACCTCAACTTAAGATTTCAGAGTTAATGCCTAAACTTAACCCTAACCTTACAAATGAGTAGTTAATGCCTAAGCTTAACATTAAACACTTTGAAATGTTATGTTTGGAACAACTTCAAAATTTGACTTTTGAGAAACATGGATTAACATCTAATTCTGAGGTGAGACTGTGAGATATAGTTGAGTACATCACTGGGAACGTGCTTCAATCAAATCAATCAAATGTATTTATAAAGCCGTTTTTAAATCGGCAGATGTCACAAAGTGCTGTACAGAAACCCAGCCTAAAACCCCAAACAGCAAGCAACGCAGATGTAGGCTAGGAGAAACTCCCTAGAAAGGCAGGAACCTAGGAAGAAACCTAGATAGGAACAAGGCTCTGAGGGGTGGCCAGTCCTTTTCTGGCTGTGCCAGTTGAAACTTCCACCCATCCAGGACATCTACTCAAAACAGTACCTGAAGAAGGCATGCAGCATCATCAAGGACCCCGCACACCCCAGACACGAGTTGTTAACTCCCTTACTGTCAGGCAGACGATATCGGAGCACGAGGTCTGATGCCAACAGGCTCAGAGACAGTTTCTATACACATGCCATCAGACTGCTGAACACTTGAACTGGACTGACCACCTGCTCTGATTCTCCGCACCTTAGCACACATCGCAACAGCTGCTACCAGACTCTTATTATACTGCTACATTCATACACTTTCCCCCCAACCCCCCTTCCCCAATACACGTTTAAATATTGTAGTATAAATTGTGCCTTCCTGTATTATACTTATGCTAAAGTGTTTATTTTATTCTACTGAGCCATTTGTGACTGACCGGCTCAAATCAGTCTTATGTAGCAAAATTTGAAATTGTGTATTTTACATTGGATAAAAGTATAGACTCAGAGCTAGAAAATGGTATGTCATACACTACAGTTGAGGAACAATAGGAAAGTAATTCTGCTTTGAAAGTTGATAAACTTGTAAACTCACTTTTGAGAAAATGGCTTTTGAATGTTTTGGTACTACTATGGGAGAGCCTTTCTTTGTCTACAACCATTCAGCATGGTTCACACCCTCTTAAGCTTTATCCCCACCCATCTCTTTAAGGGTTGATCCGAGCGTGCTGTACTAACAGCAGCAGTCAAGAACCAAAGCTAACTGGCTAACATTGGCTAGCTGGCTGGTTAACACCACACACTGAACATTTTACTCGCCCTTGCCAAGCTGGCAAGGCTGTTTACATGTTATCCAGAGTGTTGGTGACTGTAATTGTGCTGCTGGCAACAATTTAATTACACTTTTTTGCCAATGTTTACTGACACCGGTCATATTCAACGGGTGTTGAGTATTCATATTCATCAGTTATTCTGCGCTCTGGCACACTCAGATGAGAGTAGATGGCCAGGCTGAATTTATGAACGCACCCGAAATGTTACTTTATGTACTTTATATTCTTATCTTTTATTATTTCTTATTGTTGTTGCATTGTAGAGAAGGAACCCTCAAGTAAGCATTTAGTTGGACGATGTACTGTATGCCATGCGTATCCCATACATGTGTGTGTATGTGTGAGGAGTTTGCCACTTCGCCCCTGTCTGTTTCCACTACCCCCAGATCCCCCCATATCACTAACAGAGAACAGATCCCCACATCTCCCTAACAGAGAACAGATCAGCTCCACCAAGTACTCCTGCCATCAGATATCCATCAACATCTGTTGAGGACGTAACATCAGTAAAACTTCATCTTAATACATGGACCCGGCCAAATGACAACAACAAAAAAATCTAATATGGAAGGTACGGCCAATTATTAAATGATGCAGTGTTTCCTGAATTAATCCACAGGTGAAGTGAATGAAAGACTCCATGAGGGGAATCAGCAGTCATCAGCAGTCATCTGTGAGTTTTACACTAGATGTACTAGGGGGGAAAGCTAGAGGAATTCGGCTGAATATTTTTAGGGGTCATTCAGTATAGATTAGATATTGTATGATGTCCTCTTAGGTAACATGAGATAAACTAAGATTATGTTTTTTTAAATACAAATGAACATATCCACATATCCAGAGGTTTTAACACACCAGATTCCTCCTTAATCCTTAACACTGAATCATGCATATATGTTCACAAATGCTACATATAGACTACTGTGTGTTCACAAATACATGTCTGAATCCAAGTATTTTATATCCAGGGACTCTGTCCAGATAACAGTGGGAGCATGTGTAGGCTCTATCACAGAGCTAGACTACCGCTGCTGGTGAGAATCGGCCTGTGAACCATTGGTCTTTGCTGGTCACTGATGTTACCAACCAGAGACCAAAAGTCTCTCACTCCTGAGTGAGTGAGTGAGTGAGTGAGTGAGTGAGTGAGTGAGTGAGTGAGTGAGTGAGTGAGAGAGAGAGAGAGAGAGAGAGAGAGAGAGAGAGAGAGAGAGAGAGAGAGAGAGAGAGAGAGAGGAAATTGGGTAGGCACGCAATTCTATCTGCAAAAACCATCTTCCCCCAAAATTACGGCTAAATGGAAAAATAATGGAAGCAGCATCAGCGGACTCCTGCCACGTTGTTATTAGTATTCCAGCAACACAGAGAGAGACCGACAGCAGTTATGTATTTTTTCAAGTATGCATATAATTTATTGTGGGGAACACAATTTACATGGGTAGTCAATGCCTGTTTTATAGGCTCACAAATAGATGTATGAACTGAAGCATATAATGGCTGAGAGCAGCAGGCGCAAATACCTTCTAAATCTTCCAAATGTGTTCCACAAAAAATGTAACCAAAGAATATAAAACAGATTAATTCTTGCATGTTATATATTGTTTTTTGATTTACAAATCTAATCTGGGTAAATTTGACAAGGGGACGTGGATGGGGTGTGTAAAACGAACAGCACCGAACAAGCCCAGGGGCTGATGGTCAACGCAGGGGCTCCTACGTCTACAGCAATCGTCACTGTCTCATCATTTGGAAGTTGTGTGTGTGTGTGTGTGTGTGTGTGTGTGTGTGTGTGTGTGTGTGTTTGATGGTAATTTACAGGCAGCATTAGGGAGAGGGGACTGGGGATAGTTAAACGGGCAATGAAAGCCTCTGAAATGATGCCTTTTATCCTGCGGTGCCACTATGGCCACAGTTCTCCTCTGAGCGTTTCTCTGCAAACCACATTCCTGTATTGTGCACTCCAGAGTGCTGTGTGATGTGATGTTGCCCCATCCCCTACACACACACACACACACACACACACACACACACACACACACACACATGTCCCTGGAGGACAGTCTCAGTGGATGGGGGACGTTTGCCTGCTTTTTGAAATTTTATCTCCACGCCACAATAAGAGGTGCCCACAAAGGGTTATGGCTGTCTAACAATGACACAGGACCAATTCAACCCTGATGAATTTGAGATAAGACAGGAAGCCTTAAAACGGCTGGCCTTAACTACCATAGGGAGAGGGATGAGAGTAGGGGGGAGTGGTAGGGGGGTAGTTTTCAAGTGCATGGAAATGCTGTCAGAGACAAAAAGACAAGAGTGATAGAGTGAGGGTCGCAATTACTTTAGGAAACGATGTCGCGGGGAGGAAGAGGAAGTGGAGGGCTACTCAGGGTGTTTGTGGGGGGAATTCATAAAATAGGATATTTTTAATGCATTAGCCTGTTAAAGGTATATAACCTGCCCAGGGACTGCGGTTGAAAATTAGCCGGCTGGCTAAAACCGACACTTTTACTGAAACATTGATTAATGTGCACTGTCCCTGTAAAAATAAAATAAACTCAAACTCAAGGTTTACAACACGCACATAAAAACAGGTGAAAATGACCACATTACATAAATCCCAGTTGGAGTTCTCCATTACGGGAATGGAGAACGGGAAAAGGAGAGGGAACATGTTAATTGAGAGCTTAAGGGTCAATAATTGCAGTTCTGGGGGGGTGGGTAGGGGCTGGGGGGACAACCTTCCAGGAGAGAGGGAAAGACAGAGTATACAAATAGTCCAACTGTGCCTCTGAAATTAATCAGAATACAAATACTTTATTGGACAGCTACGAGTACGAGTCAATCACAGGGAAATAAGTCCAAGAGACAAAACCAAAGGCCAGTTATACACAGATCCAGCAGATTTGTAGAGGTGCAGAGTATATCAAATACATGACATGTCCAGGTCTGGGACAGAGGTTTAAGTGTTTGTCCAGGCCTGGGACAGGGGTTTAGGTGTTTGTCCAGGTCTGGGACAGGGGTTTAGGTGTTTGTCCAGGCCTGGGACAGAGGTTTAAGTGTTTGTCCAGGCCTGGGACAGGGGTTTAGGTGTTTGTCCAGGCCTGGGGCAGGGGTTTAGGTGTTTGTCCAGGCCTGGGGCAGGGGCAGGGGTTTAGGTGTTTATCCAGGCCTGGGACAGGGGTTTAGGTGTTTGTCCAGGCCTGGGACAGGGGTTTAGGTGTTTGTCCAGGTCTGGGACAGGGGTTTAGGTGTTTGTCCAGGCCTGGGACAGAGGTTTAAGTGTTTGTCCAGGCCTGGGACAGGGGTTTAGGTGTTTATCCAGGCCTGGGACAGGGGTTTAGGTGTTTATCCAGGCCTGGGACAGGGGTTTAGGTGTTTGTCCAGGCCTGGGACAGGGGTTTAGGTGTTTGTCCAGGCCTGGGACAGGGGTTTAGGTGTTTGTCCAGGTCTGGGACAGGGGTTTAGGTGTTTGTCCAGGCCTGGGACAGGATATTAGGTGTTTGTCCAGGTCTGGGACAGGGGATTAGGTGTTTATCCAGGCCTGGGACAGGGGTTTAGGTGTTTGTCCAGGCCTGGGACAGGGGTTTAGGTGTTTGTCCAGGCCTGGGACAGGGGATTAGGTGTTTGTCCAGGCCTGGGACAGGGGTTTAGGTGTTTGTCCAGGCCTGGGACAGGGGTTTAGGTGTTTATCCAGGCCTGGGACAGGGGTTTAGGTGTTTATCAAGGCCTGGGACAGGGGTTTAGGTGTTTCTCCAGGCCTGGGACAGGGGTTTAGGTGTTTATCCAGGCCTGGGACAGGGTATTAGGTGTTTGTCCAGGCCTGGGACAGGGGTTTAGGTGTTTGTCCAGGCCTGGGACAGGGATTTAGGTGTTTATCCAGGCCTGGGACAGGGGATTAGGTGTTTGTCCAGGTCTGGGACAGGGGTTTAGGTGTTTGTCCAGGCCTGGGACAGGGGTTTAGGTGTTTGTCCAGGTCTGGGACAGGGGTTTAGGTGTTTGTCCAGGCCTGGGACAGGGATTTAGGTGTTTGTCCAGGTCTGGGACAGGGTTTAGGTGTTTGTCCAGGCCTGGGACAGAGGTTTAAGTGTTTGTCCAGGCCTGGGACAGGGATTTAGGTGTTTGTCCAGGCCTGGGGCAGGGGTTTAGGTGTTTGTCCAGGCCTGGGGCAGGGGCAGGGGTTTAGGTGTTTATCCAGGCCTGGGACAGGGGTTTAGGTGTTTGTCCAGGCCTTGGACAGGGGTTTAGGTGTTTGTCCAGGCCTGGGACAGGGATTTAGGTGTTTGTCCAGGCCTGGGACAGGGGTTTAGGTGTTTATCCAGGCCTGGGACAGGGGTTTAGGTGTTTATCCAGGCCTGGGACAGGGATTTAGGTGTTTGTCCAGGCCTGGGACAGGGGTTTAGGTGTTTGTCCAGGCCTGGGACAGTGGTTTAGGTGTTTGTCCAGGCCTGGGACAGGGGTTTAGGTGTTTATCCAGGCCTGGGACACGGGTTTAGGTGTTTATCCAGGCCTGGGACAGGGGTTTAGGTGTTTGTCCAGGCCTGGGACAGGGGTTTAGGTGTTTGTCCAGGCCTGGGACAGGGGTTTAGGTGTTTGTCCAGGTCTGGGACAGGGGTTTAGGTGTTTGTCCAGGCCTGGGACAGGGGTTTAGGTGTTTGTCCAGGCCTGGGACAGGGGATTAGGTGTTTGTCCAGGTCTGGGACAGGGGATTAGGTGTTTATCCAGGCCTGGGACAGGGGTTTAGGTGTTTGTCCAGGCCTGGGACAGGGGATAGGTGTTTGTCCAGGCCTGGGACAGGGGTTTAGGTGTTTGTCCAGGCCTGGGCAGGGGTTTAGGTGTTTGTCCAGGCCTGGGACAGGGGTTTAGGTGTTTGTCCAGGCCTGGGACAGGGGTTTAGGTGTTTATCCAGGCCTGGGACAGGGGTTTAGGTGTTTATCCAGGCCTGGGACAGGGGTTTAGGTGTTTGTCCAGGCCTGGGACAGGGGTTTAGGTGTTTATCCAGGCCTGGGACAGGGGATTAGGTGTTTGTCCAGGCCTGGGACAGGGGTTTAGGTGTTTGTCCAGGCCTGGGACAGGGATTTAGGTGTTTATCCAGGCCTGGGACAGGGGGTTAGGTGTTTGTCCAGGTCATGGACGGGTGTTTAGGTGTTTGTCCAGTCCTGGGACAGGGGTTTAGGTGTTTGTCCAGGTCTGGGACAGGGGTTTAGGTGTTTGTCCAGGGGTGGGACAGGGGTTTAGATGTTTGTCCAGGCCTGGGGCAGGGGTTTAGGTGTTTGTCCAGGCCTGGGGCAGGGGCAGGGGTTTAGGTGTTTATCCAAACCTGGGACAGGGGTT
Organism: Salmo trutta; assembly: GCF_901001165.1. NCBI lineage: Eukaryota > Metazoa > Chordata > Actinopteri > Salmoniformes > Salmonidae > Salmo > Salmo trutta. The sequence goes on from NC_042982.1 coordinate 27,401,019, forward strand.
TAGGTGTTTATCCAGGCCTGGGACAGGGGTTTAGGTGTTTGTCCAGGTCTGGGACAGGGGTTTAGGTGTTTGGTTTCCTGGGGTGTCTAGGGATGGCTGCTTCTTCTTCTTCTTACAGGTCATGGGATCTTGACAAGAATCTCATCTTTCACCCCCCCTCTTACCCCCCCACCTCTCCCCTCCCCCCGCCTTCCATTCTCTAGGGTCAGCCCAGCTGGCCATGTCCTCCCTCTCTCTCTCTCCCGCACTCTCTGCATGGCTGCATCCCGTTCCCTTTCTCAGGGCAGACACCTGCATCGGCCAGACAATCGATACCAGGCCTGGGCCTTTAGGAGAGCCCTGTCACCAAACAGACCGGATCCATACTGCTTGCCACCGCCATACAATCACTCAAACTCTTACACACACACACACAAACACACACTCACACACAAAGATACTTAAACTGACACACACACGCAAACACACATGCTCTCGAAAGACACTCAAACTCACACACACATACTCAAACACACACACTCAACCAGACACAAACCCCAGAAGTATGCATACACAGGTACCCGGGTCTTATCAATCTTTAAGCAGGCAATTTATCCTACAGATGTCAGATCTTAATTTGATCAGTCTTTTGTTGCTGAGAATTTTCCTGTACAACAGGAAATGCAAACTTTGTCATTTCCACTTTGAAATGTCAGACTTAATTTGCTCTAACGAAAAATGGATAAAACCTTACAAAAATGTCCATTCATTATAATCCATATAATAATTCACCTTTCCTGTTGCTGTAGGATTATTTTCCTGCTGTAGCAAAGTGGTTCAAAGTAAGATCTTACATCTGTAATGCCACACCAGGTGGAACAAAACATAATAATTAATAAAAGGCCCAGGGATAAATAATACATTGGAGCTTGATGTTGAGGCCAGCACTGTTTTAGCTTTAGTTATTGGTTTGCTGATTGACCGCTGGGCTTTCCCTGGAGTGAGTTTTGAGGAATCCATTTGCTAGCACTTTCATATCGCATCCCGTTCCCCCCTCTTCCACTTTCAAGCCTTTTTAATTAAATTGTCTCCAATTTTGAGAGTCTTCAAATCTTATCCCTAATAGACATCCAAACATTCTTTAAAGGATGGTTAGGGGGACTATTCCTGCTCTGTCATTGTTATCCTGTCTAAATGGCTTTTTCTGGGAATTCCAACTCTTTGAATTTTTTCCTGTGAAAGTGAATGCAGGGCACTTGACATCGCTTCAGTTCATTCTCGAATGCATCACAAAGGACTGACCTTAAAGGTGTCACCACGGTGTTGACCTGCCTAATCATAACATACTCCCTTTCCTAGAGGACATGGGAAACAGCCAGAAACCAGGAGCACACCGTAGGTTAGACAGTGAATAGAGGATGTTAGCTTGGCAATGAATAGGGAGGATTTGTTGATTTGACAAATCCCTATTGAGGTGAGCTTTGAGGGGGATGCAAAAAGACAAACAGTTAACCCCCTGCTATTAAAGTAAGACCTACACATTTAACATCAACGTCTTCACAACTCAGAAAAACCAAACCTCAAAAATGCACATTCCAGAATTTTGCAACCCTACAATATTCAAATGACATGTAACACATCACATCCACTTTTCCTAATATGTATTTCAAAGAATAAATTACATTTATAAAAATGTGCATTTGACCAAGATCTGTCCAACACCAAAAGTAGGACTCAAGCTCATTCCTCCTACAGAATATCATCTGCAGTGGAACTCAGAAATAACAGAGAAAGCAGTGGCTTTGTCTGGCTGCCTGTACGATGGGAGAGGATATGAGAGGGGGTAAATAGATAAATCACAGGTGAATTCTCTGTCTGCTCTTTAGTAGGTCATTGTTTTTGTCCCCGATCCATTAAGGAATAATAGGAGGAGCATTAGGGTGGGGTGGGAGGGGGGGGTGGGACGTCTGCCCCGAGGGGGAGAGAGAGCATGTAATCTGGGGGATGACGACCATCTGCAAAATGAAAACAAATGGGGTGTCATCCCCGGGAGGAAATCTATCCCCTTCTATATTTAGTCATCAATTCATTGAGCTGTGTGTGTGTGTGTGTGTGTGTGTGTGTGTGTGTGTGTGTGTGTGTGTGTGTGTGTGTGTGTGTGTGACCTCCAACTCTCTGCGAGACACACCCATGCAGGTAAAGTTGTACAAACAAACAAAAAACACTGCAAATACAGATTGCTAGACACAAAATCACAACAGTGACACAAAGGAATCATATTAAACTATGGAACCAAACTGAAATGTTGTTGAACTATTGAAAGAAAGCAAAAGTAGAGAGTTTAAAGAGAGTTTAAACTACACCTAAATGGAGCTGCTCAGGGAGGAAAATATAACTTCCTCTAAGAAGTACTTTGGCTTCGGAGCAGAACTCCCCTCCGAAAGATAGTCAGATCCCCGTGGCGAGAAATCTCACATCGAAATCTGACAAAATAATGAGATCCACAACTGAGAGACAAGTAGGAGACTGTGGAGAGGGTGTTAGATGGAGGGGGTTGGGGGGCAAAGACTCCATTTACATTTATGATAGCCCTGTAATTCCAGGGGAATTCCAGCATAATGCCACAATTCTGTAGCATGCCATAAAGGATGTAATGACCGCTCAGTCAAATGATCAGAGACGGGGGGGATGAGATGACATGTCCCAGCCTATTATTTATTTATTTCCCAGGGAGGGAGAGGAGGGAGGGAGGCAAGAGAAAACTCATCACATAGCTGGGTAATTAATGAATGGTTTAAATGTCATGATGATGGGAGGTACTTGACAGGGGACCAAAGCCCAGCACCGTGATTTAGAGTTCTCTCTCGTTCTCTCTGCCTCTTTCTATCCCTCTCTCTCTTTCCCTCCCTATCTCCATCCCTCTCTCTCTCTCAAACCCCTCACTCCCTCTCCACAAAGCCCAGACACCCCAGGGTTCAAACTTAATTCAGAACGTAAGGCACTCAATCGTCCCCTCATAACAACCTTTCTGCCTGCTAGTCCCATCTGGAGCCACTGTGGGAAGCTCTTCCAGGGCCGTGGAGCCCCCCTCCACCCTCTACAACCCCACCCCCTCTACAACCTCACCATCACCACCCTCCACAGCCCCTCCAAGCCCCCAAATATTAAATGAAAAATGACTTGCCCATTGTGGTCTAGTTAGGGCCTGTGTGAGGGATGGTAATTGGTCCTTTTACATGCTGGGCGGCTCAGAGAGTGAGCTGAATGGAGGGGGTGAGATGAGGGGATGGGGGGGCTACGATGCATACATTGAATATGGGCACTGCCCCAGACTATGGAGACTACGGAGCAGGCACTCTGCTACTCACATAGAGAGTGGGCACAACTCACACAAGGCAACATTCAGTACTCACACAGATTCAATATTCAGTACTCACACAGAGGCAATATTTAGTACTCACACAGAGGCAATATTCAGTACTCACACAGAGGCAATATTCAGTACTCACACAGAAGCAATATTCAGTACTCACACAGAGGCAATATTCAGTACTCACACAGAGGCAATACTCAGTACTTACACAGAGGCTACAGAGTGGAACTGCCTCATATGGAGGGTAGTGTGTGCACCATCATACAGGCCACTGTATCAAGTGGGCTCTACTCAACAACAAAAAACATATACATTGGGCACTATTTCTAGTGGTTATTGAGTGGGCACTATTTCTAGTGGTTATTGAGTGGGCACTATTTCTAGTGGTTATTGAGTGGGCACTATTTCTAGTGGTTATTGAGTGGACACTATTTCTAGTGGTTATTGAGTGGACACTATTTCTAGTGGTTATTGAGTGGACACTATTTCTAGTGGTTATTGAGTGGACACTATTTCTAGTGGTTATTGAGTGGGCACTATTTCTAGTGGTTATTGAGTGGGCACTATTTCTAGTAGTTATTGAGTGGGCACTATTTCTAGTGGTTATTGAGTGGGCACTATTTCTAGTGGTTATTGAGTGGGCACTATTTCTAGTAGTTATTGAGTGGGCACTATTTCTAGTGGTTATTGAGTGGGCACTATTTCTAGTAGTTATTGAGTGGGCACTATTTCTAGTGGTTATTGAGTGGACACTATTTCTAGTGGTTATTGAGTGGGCACTATTTCTAGTGGTTATTGAGTGGGCACTATTTCTAGTGGTTATTGAGTGGACACTATTTCTAGTGGTTATTGAGTGGGCACTATTTCTAGTGGTTATTGAGTGGACACTATTTCTAGTGGTTATTGAGTGGGCACTATTTCTAGTGGTTATTGAGTGGGCACTATTTCTAGTGGTTATTGAGTGGGCCACTATTTCTAGTGGTTATTGAGTGGGCACTATTTCTAGTGTTATTGAGTGGCACTAGTTCTAGTGGTTATTGAGTGGCACTATTTTCTAGTGGTTATTGAGTGGGCACTATTTCTAGTGGTTATTGAGTGGGCACTATTTCTAGTGGTTATTGAGTGGGCACTATTTCTAGTGGTTATTGAGTGGGCACTATTCTAGTGGTTATTGAGTGGGCACTATTTCTAGTGGTTATTGAGTGGGCACTATTTCTAGTGGTTATTGAGTGGACACTATTTCTAGTGGTTATTGAGTGGGCACTATTTCTAGTAGTTATTGAGTGGGCACTATTTCTAGTGGTTATTGAGTGGGCACTATTTCTAGTGGTTATTGAGTGGGCACTATTTCTAGTGGTTATTGAGTGGGCACTATTTCTAGTGGTTATTGAGTGGCACTATTTCTAGTGGTTATTGAGTGGGCACTATTTCTAGTGGTTATTGAGTGGGCACTATTTCTAGTGGTTATTGAGTGGGCACTATTTCTAGTGGTTATTGATGGGCACTATTCTAGTGTTTTGAGTGGGCACTATTTCTAGTGGTTATTGAGTGGGCACTATTTCTAGTGGTTATTGAGTGGGCACTATTTCTAGTGGTTATTGAGTGGGCACTATTTCTAGTGTTATTGAGTGGGCACTATTTCTAGTGGTTATTGAGTGGGCACTATTTCTAGTGGTTATTGAGTGGGGCACTATTTCTAGTGGTTATTGAGTGGGCACTATTTCTAGTGGTTATTGAGTGGGCACTATTTCTAGTAGTTTATTGGAGTGGGCACTATTTCTAGTGGTTATTGAGTGGGCACTATTTCTAGTGGTTATTGAGTGGGCACTATGTTCTAGTGGTTATTGAGTGGGCACTATTTCTAGTGGTTATTGAGTGGGCACTATTTTCTAGTAGGTTATTGAGTGGGCACTATTTCTAGTGGTTATTGAGTGGGCACTATTTCTAGTGGTTATTGAGTGGGCACTATTTCTAGTGGTTATTGAGTGGGCACTATTTCTAGTGGTTATTGAGTGGGCACTATTTCTAGTGGTTATTGAGTGGGCACTATTTCTAGTGGTTATTGAGTGGGCACTATTTCTAGTGGTTATTGAGTGGGCACTATTTCTAGTGGTTATTGAGTGGCGCTATTTCTAGTGGTTATTGAGTGGGCACTATTTCTAGTGGTTATTGAGTGGGCACTATTTCTAGTGGTTATTGAGTGGGCACTATTTCTAGTGGTTATTGAGTGGCACTATTTCTAGTGGTTATTGAGTGGGCACTATTTCTAGTGGTTATTGAGTGGGCACTATTTCTAGTGGTTATTGAGTGGGCACTATTTCTAGTGGTTATTGAGTGGGCACTATTTCTAGGGTTATTGAGTGGGCACTATTTCTAGTGGTTATTGAGTGGGCACTATTTCTAGTGGTTATTGAGTGGGCACTATTTCTAGTGGTTATTGAGTGGGCACTATTTCTAGTGGTTATTGAGTGGGCACTATTTCTAGTGGTTATTGAGTGGGCACTATTTCTAGTGGTTATTGAGTGGGCACTATTTCTAGTGGTTATTGAGTGGGCACTATTTCTAGTGGTTATTGAGTGGGCACTATTTCTAGTGGTTATTGAGTGGGCACTATTTCTAGTGGTTATTGAGTGGGCACTATTTCTAGTGGTTATTGAGTGGGCACTATTTCTAGTGGTTATTGAGTGGGCACTATTTCTAGTGGTTATTGAGTGGGCACTATTTCTAGTGGTTATTGAGTGGGCACTATTTCTAGTGGTTATTGAGTGGGCACTATTTCTAGTGGTTATTGAGTGGGCACTATTTCTAGTGGTTATTGAGTGGGCACTATTTCTAGTGGTTATTGAGTGGGCACTATTTCTAGTGGTGGTTATTGAGTGGGCACTATTTCTAGTGGTTATTGAGTGGGCACTATTTCTAGTGGTTATTGAGTGGGCACTATTTCTAGTGGTTATTGAGTGGGCACTATTTCTAGTGGTTATTGAGTGGGCACTATTTCTAGTGGTTATTGAGTGGGCACTATTTCTAGTGGTTATTGAGTGGGCACTATTTCTAGTGGTTATTGAGTGGGCACTATTTCTAGTGGTTATTGAGTGGGCACTATTTCTAGTGGTTATTGAGTGGGCACTATTTCTAGTGGTTATTGAGTGGGCACTATTTCTAGTGGTTATTGAGTGGGCACTATTTCTAGTGGTTATTGAGTGGGCACTATTTCTAGTGGTTATTGAGTGGGCACTATTTCTAGTGGTTATTGAGTGGCACTATTTCTAGTGGTTATTGAGTGGGCACTATTTCTAGTGGTTATTGAGTGGGCACTATTTCTAGTGGTTATTGAGTGGGCACTATTTCTAGTGGTTATTGAGTGGGCACTATTTCTAGTGGTTATTGAGTGGGCACTATTTCTAGTGGTTATTTGAGTGGGCACTATTTCTAGTGGTTATTGAGTGGGCACTATTTCTAGTGGTTATTGAGTGGGCACTATTTCTAGTGGTTATTGAGTGGGCACTATTTCTAGTGGTTATTGAGTGGGCACTATTTCTAGTGGTTATTGAGTGGGCACTATTTCTAGTGGTTATTGAGTGGGCACTATTTCTAGTAGGTTATTGAGTGGGCACTATTCGAGGTTATTGATGGCAATATTAGTGGTTATTGAGTGGCACTATTTCTAGTGGTTATTGAGTGGGCACTATTTCTAGTGGTTATTGAGTGGGGCACTATTTCTAGTGGTTATTGAGTGGGCACTATTTCTAGTGGTTATTGAGTGGGCACTATTTCTAGTGGTTATTGAGTGGGCACTATTTCTAGTGGTTATTGAGTGGGCACTATTTCTAGTGGTTATTGAGTGGGCACTATTTCTAGTGGTTATTGATGTGGGCACTATTTCTAGTGGTTATTGAGTGGGCACTATTTCTAGTGGTATTGAGTGGGGCCTAATTTCTAGTAGTAGGTTATTGAGTGGCACTATTTCTAGTGGTTATTGAGTGGGCACTATTTCTAGTGGTTATTGAGTGGGCACTATTTCTAGTGGTTATTGAGTGGGGCACTATTTCTAGTGGTTATTGAGTGGGCACTATTTCTAGTGGTTATTGAGTGGGCACTATTTCTAGTGGTTATTGAGTGGGCACTATTTCTAGTAGTTATTGAGTGGGCACTATTTCTAGTAGTTATTGAGTGGGACACTATTTCTAGTAGTTATTGAGTGGGCACTATTTCTAGTAGGTTATTGAGTGGGCACTATTTCTAGTGGTTATTGAGTGGGCACTATTTCTAGTGGTTATTGAGTGGGCACTATTTCTAGTGGTTATTGAGTGGGCACTATTTCTAGTGGTTATTGAGTGGGCACTATTTCTAGTGGTTATTGAGTGGGCACTATTTCTAGTGGTTATTGAGTGGGCACTATTTCTAGTGGTTATTGAGTGGGCACTATTTCTAGTGGTTATTGAGTGGGCACTATTTCTAGTGGTTATTGAGTGGGCACTATTTCTAGTGGTTATTGAGTGGGCACTATTTCTAGTAGTTATTGAGTGGGCACTATTTCTAGTGGTTATTGAGTGGGCGACTATTCTAGTGGTTATTGAGTGGGCACTATTTCTAGTGGTTATTGAGTGGTCACTATTTCTAGTAGTTATTGAGTGGGCACGATTCTAGTGGTTATTGAGTGGGCACTATTTCTAGTGGTTATTGAGTGGGCACTATTTCTAGTAGTTATTGAGTGGGCACTATTTCTAGTAGTTATTGAGTGGGCACTATTTCTAGTGGTTATTGAGTGGGCACTATTTCTAGTGGTTATTGAGTGGGCACTATTTCTAGTGGTTATTGAGTGGGCACTATTTCTAGTGGTTATTGAGTGGGCACTATTTCTAGTAGTATTGAGTGGGCACTATTTCTAGTGGTTATTGAGTGGGCACTATTTCTAGTGGTTATTGAGTGGGCACTATTTCTAGTGGTTATTGAGTGGGCACTATTTCTAGTGGTTATTGAGTGGGCACTATTTCTAGTGGTTATTGAGTGGGCACTATTTCTAGTGGTTATTGAGTGGGCACTATTTCTAGTGGTTATTGAGTGGGCACTATTTCTAGTGGTTATTGAGTGGGCACTATTTCTAGTGGTTATTGAGTGGGCACTATTTCTAGTAGTTATTGAGTGGGCACTATTTCTAGTGGTTATTGAGTGGGCACTATTTCTAGTGGTTATTGAGTGGGCACTATTTCTAGTGGTTATTGAGTGGGCACTATTTCTAGTGGTTATTGAGTGGGCACTATTTCTAGTGGTTATTGAGTGGGCACTATTTCTAGTGGTTATTGAGTGGGCACTATTTCTAGTAGTTATTGAGTGGGCAGTCCTCATTTCGACGGTCTACAGTGGGTACTATTGAGTGTGCAGTTCTCACAGTGGCGTCTGAGTGGGGACTTAATCATTGGTGCTGGAATACTAAATAACACTAAAAACTAATCCTGTCCACATTGGTGCTGCTCCTAGCAGTGGTTTAATTGCCTATACTGTGACAAACATCGTTGTAACTGTATCAAATCGATTCAAGAAATTAACTCATTCTAATCTCTGGAACACAGCATATTTGATGCCGTGTCTGGGGTTGGTTCGATACACACAGAACTCAAATCCTATACAATAGTTGGGTCGTTCCACCAATGAGGTGCCTTTCGATTATTGAAACTTGGTGAATTTTTTATTTTTAATTCAACCTAATTTTGACATTCTGTTATAAAGAGCATATTTTCAACTTAATAAAAAACGAATTTACCCAACTCAATAGGTTAAATACATTGTTTTACTATAGTAAGTGCCTAGTAAGTGCCAAATAAAGTAAGTTGGTTGAATGTAACAGGGTTGATGACTTCATCTTAAATCAGCTATGAATCCCCTTGTGACAGGGGGAATAGAAGCTTGTGTGCAACATGGAAGGGCAATTCAGTGCAACCTAACATTTAAAAAAAAAAATAATAATTATGTCTAGCCTGTCTATCTATAGGTAACGGGGTTGATATGTTATGCTCGACCTGCTCAGTTTTAAATACAACAAAACACCAGAAAATGGCCAAAAAGAGTAGAAGCATCTCACCTGCTTTTACACTATGATTTGACTATTAGATGTTCAATGTCTCTTTTTATTTTATTTTATTTTAAAGGAATAGTTTCACCATATTAAAACTAGAGTCCAGTTCTTGCAACAGGGTTGAATTTAAAATGAGGTACGGGGACAGGGACAGCGGACGGGTGACCCTAAAATGAATCACTAATAACATGAAATATACAATAATCTTCAGAAATGACTTTGTCAAAGCAACAAAATAACTAAGGCTTTATAATTATGGTGAAAACTTGGGGTTAAGTGAGATGTTGGGGTTAAGTGTCACGGTCGAGATAATGGACGGACCAAGGCGCAGCGTGTGTTGAGTTCCACATCTTTATTTGCAGTGAAAACTTAAACCAAAAACAATAAACATACAACGAACGTGAACTACGTGGTGCTGAATGCACTCACACAAAACAATATCCTACAAAAGCAGGTGGGAACAGGGACACCTTAAGTATGATCCCCAATTAGAGACAACGATAATCAGCTGCCTCTAATTGGGAACCACACTCAATCCCAAACATAGAAATTAATCGACTAGAACACCCCATAGTCACGCCCTGACCTACAACACCATAGAGAACCAAGGGCTCTCTATGGTCAGGGCGTGACATTAAGTGGGTTAAAATCTTCATAGCAGTTTCAGAGGAACATGTCAAAATGCTGAATTTAGGCACTTTAGCAGTCTATTCATATTAATAATCTGATTTATTGACTACTCATCTTCTTTCATCTAACAGACTTTTAAAATGCAATATTTATGCACAATCTATAATTAAAATATCAAAGGGATGCAAAAGGCACTAATTTCGTGGAATGACCCAGTTACAATACCCTCATGTTTATAAAATAATGGACAAATTTTACCAAGAGTGAATGTATGGGCTTGAAGTAAACTATAACCATGTAGAATGCATGAGCAGTATGTAGGCCTACAGTATGCATGTACTGTGGGATCATCTATGCATACATATGCATCTCTCCGTGTGCATGTACTCATACCTGTATGAATATGTACACTACCGTTCAAAAGTTTGGGGTCACTTAGAAATGTCCTTGTTTTTGTTTTTAAAATAATATCAAATTGATCAGAAATACAGTGTAGACATTGCTAATGTTGTAAATGACTATTGTAGCTGGCAACGGCAGATTTTTATTCTGTCTGCTCCAGATACTCAACTAGTCTAAAGAAGACCAGTTGTATTGCTTCTTAAATCAGCTTATGTGCTAACATAATTGCAAAAGGGTTTTCTAATGATCAATTAGCCTTTTAAAATTATCAACTTGGAGTAGCTAACACAATGTGCCATTGGAACACAGGAGTGATGGTTGCTGATATTGGGCCTCTGTACGCCTATGTAGATATTCCCTTAAAAATCAGCCTTTTCCAGCTACAATAGTCATTTACAACATTAACAATGTCTACACTGTATTTCTGATCAATTTGATGTTATTTTAATGTACAAAAAATGTGCTTTTCTTTCTTTCTCCCTCCACAGATTTTCTATGGGATTAAGGTCTGGAGACTGGCTAGGCCACTCCAGGACCTTAATGTGCTTCTTCTTGAGTCACTCCTTTGTTGCCTTGGCCGTGTGTTTTGGGTCATTGTCATGCTGGAATACCCATCCACGACCCATTTTCAATGCCCTGGCTGAGGGAAGGAGGTTCTCACCCAAGATTTGTTGGTACATGGCCCCGTCCATCGTCCCTTTGATGCAGTGAAGTTGTCCTGTCCCCTTAGCAGAAAAACACCCCCAAAGCATAATTTTTCCACCTCCATGTTTGATGGTGGGGAGGGTGTTCTTGGGGTCATAGGCAGCATTCCTCCTCCTCCAAACACGGCGAGTTGAGTTGATGCCAAAGAGCTCCATTTTGGTCTCATCTGACCACAACACTTTCACCCAGTTGTCCTCTGAATCATTCAGATGTTCATTGGCAAACTTCAGACTGGCATGTATATGTGCTCTCTTGAGCAGGGGGACCTTGCGGGCGCTGCAGGACATCAGTCCTTCACGGCGTAGTGTGTTACCAATTGTTTCTTGGTGACTATGGTCCTAGCTGCCTTGAGATCATTGACAAGATCCTCCCGTGTAGTTCTGGGCTGATTCCTCACCGTTCTCATGATCATTGCAACTCCACGAGGTGAGATCTTGCATGGAGCCCCAGGCCGAGGGAGATTGACAGTTATTTTGTGTTTCTTCCATTTGCGAATAATCGCACCAACTGTTGTCACCTTCTCACCAAGCTGCTTGGCGATGGTCTTGTAGCCCATTCCAGCCTTGTGTAGGTCTACAATCTTGTCCCTGACATCCTTGGAGAGCTCTTTGGTCTTGGCCATGGTGGAGAGTTTGGAATCTGATTGATTGATTGCTTCTGTGGACAGGTGTCTTTTATACAGGTAACAAACTGAGATTAGGAGCACTCCCTTTAAGAGTGTGCTCCTAATCTCAGCTTGTTACCTGTATAAAAGACACCTGGGAGCCAGAAATCTTTATGATTGAGAGGGGGTCAAATACTTATTTCCCTCATTAAAATGTAAATAAATGTATAACATTTTTGACATGCGTTTTTCTGGATTTTTTTGTTGTTATTCTGTCTCTCACTGTTCAAATAAAACTACCATTAAAATTATAGACTGATCATTTCTTTGTCAGTGGGCAAACGTACAAAATCAGCAGTGGATCAAATACTTTTTTCCCTCACTGTATGCATAGATGATCCCACAGTACATGCATACTGTAGGCCTACATACTGCTCATGCATTCTACATGGTTATAGTTTACTTCAAGCCCATACATTCACTCTTGATAAAATGTGTCCTTTATCTGAATCAACCTGTGTGTGTATGAACATGACTGCTTAGCCCTGCGCATCATGTCACACTGGCCCTTTAACGTTGTATCCCTTTATTCAGAGCAGCCCTGATTTCTCTTCCCCGCCTTCACGATAAGAGGCCGGAAAAACAGGAACCCAATTCCCATTATCTGGCTCCCTTATTGTCTATATTAACCTTCCCAATGGTAACTTGTTCCCCCGTAATGCTACACTTGTCTAGTCACAACACATCAGCACGGAGAGCCAATTGTGTCATGCAAATGAAGCCCGGGCTCCATTGTGAGGGAGAACAGCATGGGAGGAAGAGCTAGGGGTTAATCTGGAGCATGTCTGTCTGTCTGTCTGTTTGACTGTCTGTCTGTTTGACTGTCTGTCTGTTTGACTGTCTGTCTGTCTTTCTGAATGCCAGGGTGAAGAGTTCAGGATTGTCCCCCTCAGATACACAGAGAGACAGAGAGAGAGACACACACACACACACACACACACACACACACACACACACACACACACACACACACACACACAGCTTGACAGAACCATACACACATACACTTAAATAACCCCTGCCAAATAACCGGCAAATAAACCAGGGACTGTCACTGTGTCCTTTGCGTCTTTAATTGTTATTGGTCTAACTGCCTGCATGCGTGCATACCTGCGTGTGTGTGGCAGTGTGGGGAGGAACGGAGGGAGGGAGGGAAATGTGGAGAGAAGGGAGGGACTGTTGTTTTGTTTAGCTCTTTTCAAGGTTGGGTGGGTTTTTTCCTCTGTTGACGATGCTGCTGAATGGCATGAAGAGAGAGCGAGAGCAATACGGAGAGGAGAAAGAGAAAGAGAGAAAGAGAGAGAGAACTGAGTCTGTGTAGCTGTAAAATTAGTCTGAAAGTGTTGCAGTCGCATTATATATGCAGAAAGAGCAGAGAGAGCAGAGAGAGCTGAACACAATTCTTCAGGGAGATTGAACTCACTCTTACCCTTTGCTGCTTTTGGTGGAAATAACTTGTTTGCTATGTAACCATGTCATAAACACAAACACACTGCTTTGTTCTCAGTTGAAGCAGGCAACCAATGTCAACCTTTACCAAAAGACCTCAGTAGGAATCAGACATAGACCACAATGATAAAATCATTATATTTCTCAATGAATTGACCTAATTACAGTTCCTCTACCTAAATATTGTATATAAGTGAAGCACCAGGTGTGTACAACTTGCTTACGTAACATGACTCTGTCATCATGAAGTGCTTTGAGAGATATCACCTCTACCTTACCTGCCACTCTAGACACACTTCAATTTGCTTACCGCCCCAATAGATCCACAGACGATGCAATCGCCATCGCTGCACACTGCCCTATCCCATCTGGACAAGAGGAATACCTATGTAAGAATGCTGTTTATTGACTATAGCTCAAAATTCAACACCATAGTACCTTCCAAGCTCATCATTAAGCTCGAGGCCCTGGGTCAGAACCCCACCCTGTGCAACTGGGTCCTGGACTTCCTGACGGGCTGCCCCCAGGTGGTGAAGGGAGGAAACATCACCTCCACTCTGCTGATCCTCAACACTTGGGCCCCACAAGGGTGCATGCTAAGCCCTCTCCTGTACTCTCTGTTCACCCATGACTGCGTGGCCAAGCACGCCTCCAACTCAATCATCAACTTTGCAGACGATACAACAGTAGTAGGTTTGATTACCAACGACGACGAGACAGCCTACTGGAAGAAGGTGAGTGCACTCGGAGTGTGGTGTCAGGAAAACAACCTTACTCAAAGTCAACAAAACAAAGGAGATGATCGTGGACTTCAGGAAACAGCAGAGGGTGCACCCCCCTATCTACATCGATGGGACCACAGTGGAGAAAGTGGAAATCTTCAAGTTCCTTGGCGTACACATCACTGACAAACTGAAATGGACCACCCACACAGACAGTGTGGTGAAGAAAGAGCAACAGAGCCTCTTCAACCTCAGGAGGCTAAAGAAATTTGGCTTGTCATCTAAAACCCTCACAAACCTTTACAGGTGCACAATTGAAAGCATCCTGTCGGGTTTTATTACCGACTGGTATAGCAACTGCACCTCCTGCAAATGCAACGTTCTCCAGAGAGTGGTGCGGTCTGCCCAATGCATTACCGGGGGCAAACTACCCGCCTTCCAGGACACCTACAGTACCCGATGTCACAGGAAGGCCAAAAAGATCATCAAGAACATCAACTGCCACTGCCTGTTCACCCTGCTATCATTCAGATGGCGAAGTCAGTATAGGTGCATCAAAGCTGGGACCAAGAGACTGAAAAACAGCTTCTATTTTAAGGCCATCAGACTGTTAAACAGCCATCACTAGCACATTAGAGGCTGCTGCCTATAGGCATAGACTAGAAATCACTGGCCACTTTAAAACCTCTACAGGATCGGTGGGTCCCCCGTGGGACTAATGTAGGCTAATGCAATTAGCATGAGGTTGTAAGTAACAAGAACATTTCCCAGGACATAGACATATCTAATATTGGCAGAAAGCTTAAATTCTTGTTAATCTAACTGCACTGTCCAATTTACAGTAGCAAGAATACTATGCTATAAGAATACCATGCTATTGTTTGAGTAGAGTGCACATTTATGAACTTGAAAAGCTATTTAAAAACCAAATAGGCACATTTTGGCAGTCTTGATACAACATTTTTAACAGAAATGCAATAGTTCATTGAATCAGTCTAAAACGTTGCACATATACTGCTGCCATCTAGTGGCCAGAATCTAAGCTGTGCCTGGGCTGGAATAATTCATTATGGCCTTTATGTTGCATTTCAAAGATGATGGTACAAAAACAATACAAAAAAACTCATGTTTTTTTCTTTGTATGATCTTTTACCAGCTCTAATGTGTTATATTCTCCTACATTCAATTCACATTTTCACAAACTTCAAATTTTCTTTCAAATGGAATCAAGAAAATGCATATCCTTGCTTCAGGTCCTGAGCTACAGGCAGTTAGATTTGAGTATATCATTTTAGGTGAAAATTGGGAAAAAAGGGTCCAATCCTTAAGAGGATTGGAACACTAGTCACTTTAATAATGTTTACATATCTGGCATTACTCATCTTATATGTATATACTGTATTCTATACTATTCTACGGTATCTTAGTCACTTAATGTTTACATATCTGGCATTACTCATCTTATATGTATATACTGTATTCTATACTATTCTACGGTATCTTAGTCACTTAATGTTTACATATCTGGCATTACTCATCTCATATGTATATACTGTTTTCTATGCTATCTTAGTCCGTTCCACTCTGACATCGCTCGTCCATATGTATTTCGCTACACCTGCAATAACATCTGCTAATCATATGTATGTGACCAATAAAATGTGATTTGATTTGAGTTCCTTTGCAGTCTCTCAGGTCTCCTCTTAACTCATCAGTTGGCTGAGTAAGCCCTGCTTAGAAAGAGAAAGAGAGGGAGAAGGGGAGAGGGGTGGGTGACTGCACCATGCTCTCTCCTTGCCACCATCCCCTCCCCCTCATTTGATTTCCTCCTCCCTCCTCCTCCTCCCCTCCTCCTTTTCTTCTGTGGGTGTTTTTAATTTATGCCCGGCATACTAACCACTCAATACTGGCAGTGTCTGCAGTGCTGGAGATAGCTGATAATGAGAAGAGGTCCCCCCTTTATCTCTTTTCTTCTGCCCCCCATTATCTGCTCGCAGTCTATAAGCGCGCAGTTACCTTACCAGCCGATAACGCCCAAAAGGCAACCAGCACTGATGAGCTTTCTATATAGTGCAGCGGGCACAATGCCCCTATCGGGAGAGCAGACCTCTGGAAAAAAAAACTTAGAGGAAAGCGAGAGAGTGAAAGAGAGAAGGAGGAAGTGAGAGAGGGACAGAGAGAGAGAAAGAGAGACAGACAGAGAGAGAAAGAGAGAGAGAGAGGACAGACAAGCAGGGCCTGAATATCCTGTAAATTTACAACGGCGGCCCCCTCGAAACACGACTTCTCGCACGCTTGATTCTCTCCCAGCAGCTGCAGTTTCTTATCTCCCCTCTTCCCTCTTCTGCCTGGAAGATAACAATAATTTTTCTCCATGGTGCACCCCCCCTCCCCCCACCCCACACACACACTCACACCAATCTCCACACCCCTTCTATCCTCAATCCCCCTACTCCCCCATATACATACATGCACCCCTATGACCGCCTCCACACACACACACACTACATTGACACCACACAAACACACACACACAGACACGCACAAACACACACACTCCCCCCACCACCACCAGAAAAGCCTCAGCGAAGGAAATGCTGGAAAACGTCTTTCTGTTAAGTCAAGATTAATGGTTAATACTACAATCGGCCGGCCCTCTTTGTGAGAAGAGGGGAGAAAGGGAAGAGAGCAAGAAAGAAGGGGAAGGGAGGAAAAAGGGGGGGAAATCGAGTATTCAAGTCGAGATTTTTTTTATCAGTTGTTCAACATTTAAAACTGTAAATTTTGCCTCTTTCACTTAGGTTTTTTTCTCTCCTTCTGAATGTGGCTGCTGCCCGGAGTGTTGAAGCCAGATAAAAGAATTAGTGGCTGCACAGAGGGACCGGGCCGCTAAGTACAGCTGCGAATTAGAATGTCTATCTCTGTCGCTCTTGGCTCATCCGTTCCAGCCAGCCAGGCTCCGAGCTCGTAAACAATTTAATCTTTTCACTACGGTGTGGGGGGAGGGGGGGAATGAGAGCTAGAGAAGGAGAGAAGTTAAAAAAAATAAGAGCTGTGGACATTGCTTCTGCTCACCTCTTCCTCTCAGTAGCTTCTCCTTTAAACAAATAACCTGATGCCAACATTTGTAAGGTGCTCCAAGATTGAATCTGCTTTCTATTGTCTCTGACGTCCTCAGCCTCTCGCTCTTTTTCTTCGTCAATACTCTTTCTCTTCTCTTTCCAGCATCTTGCAGTTGAAGATGTGCCACAGCTTCAGCTTTGGGGCCAGGGCCTATTTTGAAGATGTAATATAATTCATAGCCTGCCAGAGCACGCGCACACACAGACACACACACACACACACACACACACACACAGACACAGACACACACACACACACACACACACACACACACACACACACACACACACACACACACACACACACTCTGTCTCCATCTCTCGCATAGTGTGTGCACACAAACACACATATATTTTGGATTCCTCCATAGCGCCTGGTCAAAAGAGACATTCTATATCCACAGCCATCCAGTTTGTGTGAACTTCAACCAATCCTTAATAATGTCAATGTATCTTCATTTACATGAAAGGGAAAGAAGTTACACTGAAGATGTATTGATGTTTGACGTTTGCATTAAATTGGCATTTTAATTTCAGAGAAAACGGGGAGAGAGAACAGAAGAGAGAGAAAGAGAGAGCGAGCGAGAGAGAGAGAGGGAGAGAAAAGAAGAGAGAGTGAAGGGCGTGATCGGGATCAGAGGGTTGAGGGGCAAGCCCCCAAGCACCCTGAATAGGGAGATAACACCCTGCTTTTGAATGCCTGGAGTTATGACTAAAACATAAATGTTATTCTCTCTCTCACACACACACACACACACACACACACACACACACACACACACACACACACACACATGCAGGCACACACAAAGACAGGAAGTCAGAGTCTCCAAGTCGCAGAGTTTCTACAGACACACTTGGGTTCAAACCCCATACAGAGGAGTGTGTGTGTGTGTGTTTCAACTTTCAAGTTTTAATGTCACATTCACAAGTACAGTGAAATGCCTTTCTTGCAAACTCAAAACCCAACAATGCAATAATCAATAACAATGTTATAATAGGAAGAAAAACAAACGAGAAATAAGAAGAAGTATGAAGAACACAATAAGTAAGCATACTATATACAGGGTGAGTTCCAGCACCATATTTACAATGTGCAGGGATACTGGAGCGATGGAGGTAGATATTTATAGGGGTACGGTGACTAGGCATTAGGATATCAGATGAACAGAGTTGCAGCAGCTTGTATGTGAGTGGGTGTGCGCGCGTGCGTGTGTGTATGTGCATGTGTGTGCGTGTTTGTTTGGTTTTAATATCCTTGTGGGGACCAGAAGTCTTCACAAGGATAGTAAAACAAGGAAAATTCGGACAAGTGGGGACATTTCACAGGACCCCATAAGAAAAAAATGCTATTTTAGGCTTAGTGGTTAGGGTTACAATAAGTGTTAAATTAGGGTTAGGGGTTAAGGTTAGGTTAATGGTTCTGGTTTAGGGAAATTAGGATTTTGAATGGGAATTAATTGTGCCAATGTATCTTAATTTACATGAAAGGGAAAAAAGTTATACTGAAGTTGTATTTACAGTATGTTTGACGCTACGTTTGCATTAAATTGGCATTTTAATTTCAGAGAAAACGGGAAGGGGGAGTGTTTGATTTATAGAGAGAAGGTAAGAGAGAGAGAGGGGAACGAAAGAGAAAGACAGAGAGGGTGTTTGAATTTAAGAGAAAAATTGAGAGAAAGGGGCTTGATAGGGATCAGAGGGTTGAAGGGCAAGCCCCCGAGCACCATGAGTAGGGAGATAACACCCTGAAAGGAGTTATTCACAAATATACACACACACACACACACACACACACACACACACACAGACAGGAGGTCATTGTCTCCAAGTCGCAGAACATCTAAAGACACACAGCTGTTTTGTACAGTAAACAAATAAACAGATATAAAACACTGTATATAAAGACATAAAACACTTTCACCAACTACTTCTCAGATAGAGTTCAGTGTGTTAAATCAGAGGGCCTGTTGTCCGGAACCTCTGGCAGTCTCTATGGGGATGCCACAGGATTCAATTCTCGGGCCGACTCTTTTCTCTGTATATATCAATGATGTCGCTCTTGCTGCTGGTGATTCTCTGATCCACCTCTACGCAGACGACACCATTCTGTATACTGGCCCTTCTTTGGACACTGTGTTAACAAACCTCCAGATGAGCTTCAATGCCATACAACACTCCTTCCATGGCCTCAAACTGCTCTTAAATGCAAGTACAACTAAATGCATGGTCTTCAACCTATCACCCACCCGCCCGACTAGCATCACTACTCTGGACGGTTCTGACTTAGAATATGTGGACAGCTACAAATACCTAGGTGTCTGGTTAGACTGTCAACTCTCCTTCCAGACTCACATTAAGCATCTCCAATCCAAAATTAAATCTAGAATTAGCTTCCTATTTCGCAACAAAGCCTCCTTCAATTATGCTGCTAAACATACCCTTGTAAAACTGACTATCCTACCGATCCTTGACTTCGGCAATGTAATTTACAAAATAACCTCCAACACTCTACTCAGGAAATTGGATGCAGTATATCACAGTGCCATCCGTTTTGTCACCAAAGCCCCATATACTACCCACCACTGCGCCCTGTATGCTCTCGTTGGCTGGCCCTCACTTCATATTTGTTGCCAAAACCACTGGCTCCAGGTCATCCATAAGTCTTTGCTAGGTAAAGCCCCGCCTTATCTCAGCTCACTGGTCACCATAGCAACACCCACCCATAGCACGCACTCCAGAAGGTATATTTCACTGGTCATCCCCAAAACCAACTCCTCCTTTGGCCGCCTTTCCTTCCAGTTCTCTGCTGCCAGTGACTGGAACGAATTGCAAAAATCACTGAAGCTTGGAGACTTATATCTCCCTCGCTAACTTTAAGCATCAGCTGTCAGAGCAGCTTACCGATCATTGCACCTGTACACAGCCCATCTGTAAATAGCACACCCAAATACCTCATCCCCATATTGTTATTTATTTTTGCTCTTTTGCACCCCAGTATCTCTACTTGCACATCATCATCTGCACATCTATCACTCCAGTGTTAATGCTAAATTGTAATTATTTCACCACTATAGCCTATTTATTGCCTTAACTCCCTAACCTTACTACATTTGCACACAATGTATATAGATTATTTTCTATTGTGTTATTGACTGTACATTTATTTATCCCATGTGTAACTCTGTGTAGTTTTTTGTCGCACTGCTTTGCTTTATCTTGGCCAGGTCACAGTTGTAAATGAGAACTTGTTCTCAACTGGCCTACCTGGTTAAATAAAGGTGAAATAAAAAATACAAATTAAATATGTTTATCCTACATCTGACATACAGTGCATTCTGAAAGTATTCAGACCCCTTGACTTTTTCCACATTTTGTTACGTTACAGACTTATTCTAAAATGAATGAAATTGTTTTTTTCCCTCATTAATCTAGACACAATAACCCATAATGACAAAGTGAAAAAAGTTTTCTGAAATCTTTGCAAATGTATAAAAAAATACAGAAATACCTTATTTCAGTATTCAGACCTTTTGCTATGAGACTCGGAATTGAGCTCAGGTGCTTCCTGTTTCCATTGATCATCCTAGAGATGTTTCTACAACTTGATTGGCAGAGGTGGGACCAAGTCATTGTTTTACAAGTCACAAGTAAGTCTCGAGTCTAGCACTCAAGTCCCAAGTCAAGTCCCAATTCAAGACAGGCAAGTCCGAGTCAAGTCTCAAGTCCTAAACTTTGAGTTTCGAGTCCTAAACAAGTCATAATGTGCTCTTCACCAAATGTAATACTCTTGTTAAAAATATTAAATGGTAAGTTAGTATATTACATTTACGCAAATCATGAATGCTATAAAATATATATATATATATATTATTACTTTCCAAATAAACATTATATTTCCTTGGACATACATGGGTAGCCATGAGAAAGACCCCTCCATAGTGATCGACTATTGAGGATCGCAGTTGGCTTGTACACAATCGCCCAACCTCTCACACACACACACACACACACACACACACACACACACACACACACACACTCTCTGTGTGTGGTTACAGTAGGCTAACGTATGTCAATGGTTTTAGGAACAGCAGTAACATCAGGCAGGATTTAGGCTACCAACTGCCTAGCCAGGTGTAGCTCAATCTTGGGTGCAATGATCACGTTCCCGCACTGACTGACTGTGTTGAGGCTCATTGATTTAATGTTACGTTAGCCTACATGCTACACAAGCAAAGTTATATTTAGCTGTCGGCTATATTAGCCACGACTTATCATTCTTTGTGCAGCTTAAAATATCGAACAAAGTTGGAAGTTGTTACGCCTCTGTCTGTAATTTTCTTCCCGCATGTTTTGCAAGTTGCAATCCATTTTTTGTTGACTACAGCGTAGTCTTTATATCCAAAAATAATAATTTGGGGTATTATCTTTCCAAGGGCTCCGACTAAATTCACCCACCGACATTCCTCTGCAATGCCATACGCAACTTTTTCTCAGCTGGCACAATTTGATTGGCTTCAAACTGTTAATCCGTTAAATGAAGAATTGATGCGCTGCAAACTTTTTTAATAGCATAATTTTTAATATTTGGGCTTGGGGAGGGTATCAAGTCAGTTTGTCAAAAGGCTCAAGTCGAAATTAAGTCACGAGTCATTGGTGTTAAAGTCAAAGTCGAGATGCAAATCATCATATTTGTGACTCAAGTTTGACTCGAGTTCCAGTCATGTGACTCGAGTCCACACCTCTGTTGATTGGAGTCCGCGGTGGTAAATTAAATTAACTGGACATGATTTGGGAAGGCACACACCTGTCTATATAAGGTCCCACAGTTGACAGCGCATGTCAGAGCAAAAACCAAGGAATTGTCCGTAGAGCTCCGAGACAGGATTGTGTCGATGCACAGGTCTGGGGAAGGGTACCAAAACATTTCTGCAGTATTGAAGGTCCTTAAAAACACAGTGGCCTCCATCATTCTTAAATGGAAGACATTTGGAACCACCATGACTCTTCCTAGAGCTGGCCGCCCGGCCATAATGAGAAATTGGGAGAAGGGCCTTGGTCAGGGAGGTGACCAAGAACCCTATGGTCTCTCTGACAGAGCTCCTGAGTTCCTCTGTGGAGAAGGACAAACATCTCTGCAGCACTCCACAGCACTCCACCAATCAGGACTTTATGGTAGAGTGGCCAGACGGAAGCCACTCCTCAGTAAAAGGCACATGACAGTCCGCTTGGAGTTTGCCAAAAGGCAACTAAAGGACTCTCAGACCATGAGAAACAAGATTCTCTGGTCTTATGAAACCAAGATTGAACTCTTTGGCCTGAATGCAAAGCATCACGTCTGGAGGGAACCTGGCACCATCCTTACAGTGAAGCATGGTGTTGGCAGCATCATACTGTGGGGATGTTTTTCAGCAGCAGGGACTATCACAAGTCAGGATATGACCCAGATGCAGACACGGGAGGCAGATAGTACAGGGGTGGGCCTGGAAACAGAAGACATACCCTCTGCCTGAGCCAATAGCGGTGAACAGGGGTTCGGTGGCGATCCGCTTGTCACCGATACCTGGATGTGGTCTTCAAAAGAGCGGCTCGGGCTCTCTTCCAGGTAGGGGTAAGACGATAGGAGAGGAAAGCGCAAGGGTGCAACTTTTGGTCCTGGGCAGAACGCTGGGACAGGACGGACCCCACTCCGACATCTGAGGCGTCGACCTCCACCACAAACTGACGGGACGGGTCCCGATGAATTAAGATAGGGGCTGTAGTGAATCGATGTTTCAGGTCAGAGAACACCTGGTCAGCTGCTGGAGACCACGTGACGGGAACCTTGGGATAGGTGAGTGCAAAGAGGGGGGAAGCCAGGATGCTGTAACCCCGGATGAAGTAACAGTAGAAATTCGCAAACCCCAGGAAACGTTGCAACTACACTCTGGATGTGGTTTGAGGCCAATCCACCACCGCTCTCACATTGTCTGGATCCATCTGTATATGTCCTGCAGCAATGACATATCCTAGGAAGGAGATGGTGGAGCAATGGAGTTCACACTTCTCCTCTTTAATGAAAAGCTGGTTCTCCAGGAAACGCTGAAGGACTTGTCGGATGTGGAGGATGTGTTCTTCAGCTGAATGGTAATAGACAAAACACGAACCAGTTCAGCATGTTCCAGAGCACATCGTTGACCAGGGCCTGGAACCCCTCGGGAGCGTTGGTCAGTCCAAATGGCATATCTGAGTACTCATAGTGCCCGCTAGCCGTGTTAAAGGCTGTTTTCCACTCATCTCCCTCCCGTATCCGAACCAGATGGTAGGCGTTCCGAAGGTCCAACTTGGAGAAGACGGTTGCTCCCTGAAGAAGTTTGAAAACCAAGGAGATGAGTTGTAGAGGGTAACGTTTTTTAACCATGATGTCATTAAGACCCTTCCCAGTAGCTTGGGCTCTAGAGGAGCCTGCAATTCCCATGAGCACTCGGGTGACATCGGATTATCTCGGAAATGACTTCGGGGTTTCCGGGATTCCTCGGAGGTGAGGTGGGAATCGAGGGCGAGCAAGGGTGACAGGGAACAGATTCCCTCTCCCTCCTACATTCTCGTAGCCGCCCATCGATCAGGATGGTCAAGGCTATGAGGGAGTCGAGGTCCATGGGCAGCTCCCGGGCTGCGAGCTCATCTTTGATCACCTCCGATAATCCGTGAAGGAACATTTTGAACAATGCTTCCTGGTTCCAGGCACTCTACGCCGGCAATGTGCGAAAATCTACTGCGTAGTCTGCCCACTACTGGAGTCTTGACGTAGCTGGAGCAATTTATGAGGAGTCTCTCTCCCGGACAACAGAGAATCGAACACCTTCCGTACTTCTGCCACAAACTCCTCTAGACTGAGGCAGACGGCGGACTGTTGCTCCCACACTGCCGTAGCCCAGGGGAGTGCCCTCCCGGACATCAGCATTATGAGGTACGCTATCCTCGCGCAGTTCGAGGGGAACTGGGAGAGAAAGGCCTGGAAGGTACCAGAATCTCCAGCGTAGCACTCCAGAGGAGGAAAGCGGGATTCTTGGGACACTGGGGTAGGCTGGGAAGAAGCGCCACTGGTGGCAGGGTTGCTGAGAGTCTGGGGAATTACTGGTGTGGCTTGCTGCCTTGCAGGGAATCTGTGGAATTGCTCCAGAATTTTTTTGAACACATGGTCATGGCATTCTGCCAGGGTATGGAGTCCCTCCATAAGGCATTGCAGTAACTAATCGTGTATTCTAATGGTGGCTCCTTGCTGGGAGACAGAATTGTGGAGCTGGTCTGAGTCTGCTGGGTCAGTCATGGCCAGTTCGTACTATCACGACTCAGGATATGACCCAGATGCAGACACAGGAGGTGGATAGTACAGTTCTCAATAATTTATTAAAACACGGGGTAAAGGGCAGGTTGAGGACAGGCAGTGGTTCGCAATCAGGTCAGAGTCAGGCAGGTACAGGACAGCAGGCAGGGTCGGGGTCAGGGCAGGCAGAGGTTCATAATCAGGTCAGAGTCAGGCAGGTACAGGACAGCAGGCAGGCTAGGGGTCAGGGCAGGCAGAGGTTCGTAATCAGGTCAGAGTCAGGCAGGTACAGGACAGGACAGCAGGCAGGCTCGTGGGTCAGGGCAGGCAGAGGTTCGTAATCAGGTCAGAGTCAGGCAGGTACGGTACAGGACAGGACAGCAGGCAGGATCGGGGTCAGGGCAGCCAGAGGTTCGTAATCAGGTCAGAGTCAGGCAGGTACAGGACAGGACAGCAGGCAGGCTTGGGGTCAGGGCAGGCAGAGGTTCGTAATCAGGTCAGAGTCAGGCAGGTACAGGACGGCAGGCAGGCTCAGGGCAGGCAGAATGTTTCCTAGTTTTCCGAGTTCTGACCATTCACTTGAGAAACATTAAAACGGGAAAAGCACGCTGGTAAGACCTGACAAGACAAGATGAACTGACAACAGACAAACAGAGAACACAGGTATAAATGCTCAGGGGATAATGGGGAAGATGGACGACACCTGGAAGGGGGTGGAGACAAGCACAAATACAGGTGAAACAGATCAGGGTGTGACAGGGACTGGGAGACTAGTCAGGATCGAGGGAAAGATGAACGGAGCAAAGTACAGAGAGATCCTTGATGTAA
Source organism: Salmo trutta (assembly GCF_901001165.1). Classification (NCBI taxonomy): domain Eukaryota; kingdom Metazoa; phylum Chordata; class Actinopteri; order Salmoniformes; family Salmonidae; genus Salmo; species Salmo trutta. The sequence continues at coordinate 27,426,275 of NC_042982.1, forward strand.
ACCTGCTCCAGAGCGCTCAGGACCTCAGACTGGGGCAAAGGTTCACCTTCAAATCGGACAACAACCCAAAGCACACAGCCAAGACAACACAGAAGTGACTTTGGGACAAGTCTCTGAATGTCCTTGAGTGGCCCAACCAGAGCCCGGACTTGAACCAGATCTAACATCTCTGGAGAGACCTGAAAATAGCTGTGCAGCGATGCTCCTCATCCATCCTGACAGAGCTCTGCAGAGAAGAATGGGAAAAACTCCCCAAATACAGGTGTGCCAAGCTTGTTGCGTCATACCAAGAAGACTCAAGGCTGTAAATGATGCCAAAGGTTTTTATAAAAAAATTAAAAAATAATTTAACCAGGCATGTCAGTTATGAACAAATTCTTATTTACAATGACGGCCTACTAGGGAGCAGTGGTTTAACTGCCTTGTTCAGGGGCAGAATGACAGACTTTTACCTTGTCAGCTCGGGGATTCGATCCAGCAACCTTTCGGTTACTGGCCCAAAACTCTAACCACTAGGCTACCTGTGCTTCAACAAGTATTTTATTTGCTAAAATGTAAAAAAAAAAAAAAGGATTTTGCTTTGTCATTATGAGGTATTGTGTGTAGATTGATGATGGATTTTTTTTTAGATACATTTTAGAATAAGGCTGTAACGTCAATGGGCCTGGATACTTTCCGAATGCAGTGTATATCCCAGGTGGATGCATTTCACTTAAAGATCCTGCTTTCTGTGAGACTAGACTGAGCCAATTAAACACTAGACTCTTACAAAGCAGAGTCTCACAGTAGTAGAGTAGACAGGAGGTTGCTTATCTCTAACCTGAGTTGGCTGCCCTCCGTGCATCATTTCTCCCACTTGGGCTCAAACCCCATACAGAGGAGGGGTATGTGTGTGTGTGTGTGTGTGTGTGTGTGTGTGTGTGTGTGTGTGTGTGTGTGAGAGAGAGGGAGATAAACAACCTCCAGTCAACTCTACTACTGTGCGACTCTGCTTTATAAGAGTCTAAACACATACAGACACATACAGGTTCTCTCTCCTGTGTGGCCCTCCACTCCAACACTTCCTTGCCTCAGACGGGAGTTAAACTAATCAGGGACTCCACAGAGCAGCTATGACACCATGGGGCAGGAAAGGCTGGGAGAGAGGGAGGGAGGAAAGAAAAGAGAGATGAAAGAGATGTGGGAGAGTAGACGGCTGCTGGGGCTAAAATAAGAGGAGGTCAGGGAGTCCAAAAACCAGTGTCGTGCTGTGGGTGTGTGATAGCAGGGGTGTAGTGATGGGCTGGGCTGGGAGGTTGGGGATGTTGGGGGACGTGAGGTGGGAAGACACGAGCGCTGTACCTCTTCACATGCCCTCCATCAACACCAGCACAATCCAATCCCCCCTCTCACCCCAGCCTTTCTCCTTCTCTTTTTCTTGTTCTCTTCCCATCCCATGGCAACACTATGCTGCCCAGCCCCCTGCCCCTTGCCTCCCAGACCTGCCACCTCCTGTTTCCCCACCTACTGCGGGGACATTGGATATTTTTTTCTGTGAAAAACATTTGCTATTTCCCCCGCTCTCTCCATCCTTCTCTCTCTCTCCCTCTCTCTTTATCCTTTTTTCTCTCTATGCCCCTCTCTCTGTCCCTCCCTCTGTCCCTCTCCCTCTGTCCCTCTCTCTCTGTCCCTCTCTCTCTGTCCCTCTCTCTCTGTCCCTCTCTCTCTGTCCCTTCTTGTCTCTAGTCTTGGAGCTGTTATTGCGGGCCTTTGTCTGATTCAGGTCAGCGACGGGAGGTGCAGAGAATGCGATTTCAGCTCCCCCACTGCCTGGACATGTAGAGGGTGAGAGATTTGAGGAGAAGGAGGGGGAGGAGGGCAGTAGAAGAGGAGGGGTGTGGGTGCCTACTGAACCCACCCAGTCCCCAATCCACAAAGTCTGTGTGTGTATCTGACTCAGAAAATGGAAGACTGGGATTGCATGGTGTACTTTCGTTAGACACACACACAGTCAGTGTCTAAGAAATATTACAGTGGTTTTCAGGAAACTGGCCATCATGTTACTGTAAGTGATGGGCAACTGTCAAAATAGCTATTCATCTATTCAATTACAGTGGAAAATTCCTCCTTTCACAACTTACTTCACACCTTACCTGACTCACAGTCTCAGCTGACACAGATATGGCTTAACCTCCAATCCTGAAGTAACATACTGCCCCTCCCCTCCTCACAATGAGGGCATCTTCAAATGTTATGTGCCTCTTAACCAACACAACTCTCCATTACATTCCCTCAAAGCCCCCATCCACACATAAGCAGCCCTCAGAGCTAAAGTAGCTCAGGAGGTGAGAGGTTAAACGTGGCCCATGCAGCCAGACGCCCATCATGTCCGTCGCCCCGTAATGACTCGTCTGTAGGCCGACTGACTGGAGGACCGGTGTCATCAGATCCCCCATCGCATCACCAGGGTCAGCCCTTTTCCCCATAATCCCCCCGGCTGCTGATGACAGCACGATTGAAGGAAAAGAGAGGTGGAGGAAGGGTGGAGGAGGGGAAGAGCGGAAGAGGGGAAGGGTTGGTGCCCACAGGAAAGAGAGAGAGAGAAAAAACCTTGACGGAGGCAGTGGATAAGACTCAATTTGAGAAAGCCTGTAGTGGGAAATGACTGTTTTTAGCCCCCATCATGTTATACAGCAAGGCACCTTTACTGGGGCCCGTAGGCAATTTTATAGGCTGTTTCTGCTGTGGGTTTTACTGGATGTGTAGTTAATAGTTTATATAGTTTAGTGGGAGCAGCAGGGATTAAAGATGGAGTGTTGTTCATCAGAGAGAGAGCGCGGAGGGGGGGGGGGTATTTATCCGTAGACAGCCAGGGGTTTGGATGTGGTACAGACTGCCCAATCTGACCTGTGCTGGGTCTATCATAGCATAGGCTTCCTCACAGTCCAATGGTCATGCTTTAAAATGGATGAACAACAGTGTATTTTTGCCTGTGCATTCCCCCTTCATCTGTCTCTGTCCACTTCTCTCTCTCTCTGCTTCTCCACTTCAATGTCGGGTTTGTCGGGTTTGTCCTCTCTCTGTCCTTCTCCCTGTTGTTTCCTTCTCTCTCATCCCCTCATCATCCATCTCTCTAGGCTTCCCTCTTTCATTTAATCTTTCTCTCTTGTTCCCTCTATCACGTTGCACTTTCCCCCTCTCCCCTCACACCCTCTTTCACGCCACCTCCCTCCCTGCATCTCCTCCTCCTTCCTCTCTCCATCCACCTCCTCTCAGACCCTTCGGTCCATGTGGGCAGACTGCTGACTCGGGGTTGTATAGTTCCTATTGTTCAGCTGTAGGTGTGATCTGAGGTAGAGACAGTAAACACTGCACACTGCTAGTCCTCTGTAGTGGTGATACAGTACCTGTGTGTCATGGACTCTGGCACCCACAGCAAACTTCACAGGGAGGCTGAAAATTAAACAGGGCCTCCCTCCCCACCTTTGGCCTAGATATGTGTGAGCTTCAAAAGCCACCTAGCGTGTGTGTGTGTGTGTGTGTGTGTGTGTGTTTGTGTCTTTGAGCGCCGTATGCCTGCCTCTTTGCATCAGAGTGCCAGGCCCTTCAATCACAACTCTAGCCAGCTGGGTCAAACAATAGTCTGGGCCCCTGTCCTCTCACTCCTCTCTGACATCCCTCTCTCACTTCTTTCTGACCTCCCTCTCTCATTCTCTCACTTCTCTCTGACCTCCCTCCCTCTCTCCTCCCTCTCGGTCTGAACTGGAGCACTTCCATGCTGACCGTGAAATCTCAACAGAACATAATGTGTATACACAAACAGATACGCGGACTCAGACAGTTATTAGCTACACACCCAGACTAACACACACTCACACAAATAGACACACACAGAGATGAAGGCAAACACATCTTACTAAGACAAATAAACACAACACACACACACAGGGGAGCTAAGGGGCCCGGCTTCAGCTGGCTGGACATCAAGCCACACTTCACACCTCGGCTCGATAGCCTTTATTGGGTTAGATCCCACCTGGTCAGAGGGGAGGGAAGAGAAATACCTTGGCTACACTAAAACAACATTATAGATCCATGGCCTGGGACAAGAAAGGCTCCGGAGAAAAAAAAATGGCAGCCGTTTACAAAACTACTGTTTGTATGAGTCTGACTGAAATTGAACAAAAATACCCCAAAAACTACAAGAGGGACATTGATGTAAATAATCAGAAATACCCTATAGTCAATTATGAGAATAAGATGTCCTGGAAATTACGTTTTCAAAAGGAAATTGGTTATTTTGCCAATTGAGGCAACATGTTTATCTATTATTTTAAGATAAATGAATGAATTTCCTTGACCAAAGGGTATTTCTGTTTCTCACCTTATGGTAGTTGTTGACAGAAGAAAACTCTTCTCTCAGCCACAGTGACCAGGTACACTATGGTGGCCCAGAGAGGGAAGACATAGCACCTTGTGCACCACCAACATGTATCCAATTTCAACTCAGTGCTCAGATCTTTATTTTTTATGTCCAGCTCTTCTGAAGACAATTGTGAGACGTATTAGAGGTTTTATGCTCAGGTAGAGCGATCATGACTGCTTGGCGGGAGTTAGTTGTCAAAAACCCTTATAAAACACTTGTTCTGATGGGGAATTAGCCAATAACCATGGCAAGTGGCTTTGAAGGTGACCCGTATTTAATATTTTTTTCTGTTTAACTGCTGGGCTGGCATATTGAACATGAAATATGGCCGTGAGGGAGCGAGGGGCGTGTGAAGGGCAGGGTTGTAAAGGCCTAGTGGAGCGAAGATGGGGGGAGTCTAAACAAATGATCTGGATGGCGGGGTGGAGGTGGAGGTGAGGTGAGGTGTAGAAAAGGTTGGGGGGGGCACTCCCTGTTTGGTCACAGAGCCTGACTACATGGTTATAGCCCACCGTTGGTTTAGGTCAGGGTGTTTTCATTAGGTTGTCATGTGGTTACCACCATATCTTACCACCCTACCACCCCACTGTACAGAAAGAGAGATATAGAGAGAGAAAGAGAGAGACTAATTGTGATGCTCTTTTTTCTCACTTAAAAAGAGAGAGAAATAAAAAAATATATATTGTATTTGTCACATGCACTGAATACAACTGGTGTAGACTTTACTGTGAAATGCTTACTTACGAGCCCTTCCCAATGATGCAGAGGTAAAAATAATAATACAACAAAAAATTGTAACACAAGAAGAGTAAAATACACAAGAATGGAGCTACAGTATATACAGGGAGTACCAGTACCAGATCAACGTGCAGGGGTATGAGGTATTTGAGGTAGATATGTACATAAAGGCAGGATAAAGTGCCTGGGCATCAGGATAGATAATAATAAGATATTTGAGAAAGATATGTACATAAAGGCAGGGTAAAGTGACTAGGCATCAGGATAGATAATAGTAAGGTATTTGAGGTAGATATGTACATGAAGGCAGGGTAAAGTGACTAGGCATCAGGATAGATAATAATAAGATATTTGAGGTAGATATGTACATAAAGGCAGGGTAAAGTGACTAGGCATCAGGATAGATAATAGTAAGGTATTTGAGGTAGATATGTACATGAAGGCAGGGTAAAGTGACTAGGCATCAGGATAGATAATAATAAGGTATTTGAGGTAGATATGTACATAAAGGCAGGATAAAGTGACTAGGCATCAGGATAGATAATAGTAATGTATTTGAGGTAGATATATACATAAAGGCAGGATAAAGTGACTAGGTATCAGGATAGATAATAATAAGATATTTGAGGTTGATATGTACATAAAGGCAGGATAAAGTGACTAGGCATCAGGATAGATAATAATAAGATATTTGAGGTAGATATGTACATAAAGGCAGGATAAAGTGACTAGGCATCAGGATAGATAATAATAAGATATTTGAGGTTGATATGTACATAAAGGCAGGATAAAGTGACTAGGCATCAGGATAGATAATAGTAAGAGTAAAACAAAGAAAAGAGCAAGTGATGATTGTAAAAGTGTGTGTGAGTGTGCGTAATGTGTATGAATGTGTGTTGTATTGTGTCATTTTGCGTGTGTGTCAGAAGGGAGAGGCGCCACCTTCTGTGGACGTTGTGACAGTGTGTGTGTTATGTGTTTGTGTATGCGTATGTAGTGTATGTGAATGTGTGTGGGTATGTCAATGTAGTGTGTGTGAGTGTGTATATGGTGTGTATATATAGTTTAGTAAGTGTGCATAGGGTCAGTGCAAGATGGAGTCAGTCTAGAGTCCTCTGTAGAGCTTTGCGATCAAGGGCGGTGCATTTGCCATAACAAGGAGTGATGCAGCCAGTGAAGATGCTCTCAATGGTGCAGCTGTATAACTTTTTGCAGATCCAAGGGCCCATGCCAATTCTTTTCAGCCTCCTGAGGGGGAAGAGGTGCTGCCATGCCCTCTTCACGACTGTGCGGGTGTGCGTAGACTATGTTAAGTCCTTAGTGATGTGGATGCAAAGGAACTTAAAACTCTCGACCCGCTCCACAACAGCCCCATCGATATGGATGGGGGTGTGCTCTCCCCTCTTTTTCCTATAGTCCACGATCACCTCCTTGGTCTTACTGACAATGAAGGAGAGGTTGTTGTCCTGGCACCACACTGCTAAGTCACTGACCTCCTCCCTGTAGGCTGACTCATCGCCGTCGGTGATCAGGCCAACCACCATCGCGTCATCAATAAACTGATGGTGTTGGAGTCGTTTGGCCACACAGTAGTGGGTGAACAGGGAGTACAGGAGGGGACTAAGCACACACCCCTGAGGGGCCCCCGTGTTGAGGGTCAGCGTGGCGGAGGTGTTGTTGCCTACCCTCACCACCTGGCGCCAGCCAGTCAGGAAGTCCAGGATCCAGTTGCAAAGGGAGGGGTTCAGTCCCAGGGTCCCTAGCTTGGTTATGAGTTTGGAGGGGACTATGGTGTTGAACGCTGAGCTGTAGTCGATGAACAGCATTATCACATCGTTATTTTCCCTTCTGTCCAGGTGGGAGAAGGCAGTGTGAAGTGCAATTGAGATGGCATCATCTGTGGATCTGTGAATTGGAGTGGGTCCAGGGTGTCTGGAATGATGGTGTTGATGTGTGTCATGACCCGCCTTTCAAAGCACTTCATAATTACAGATGTGAGTGCTAAAGGGCAGTAGTCATTTAGGCAGGTTACCTTAGTAGCTCTTGGGAACAGTGACAATGGTGGTCAGCTTAAAACAAAGTGGAATTACAGACTGGGACAAGAAGAGATTGAAAATGTCTGTGAAGACACTTGCCAGCTGGTCTGCGCATGCTTTGAGAACGCGCCCTGATATTCCGTAATTGTTAACCTGTTTAAACGCTTTGATCACATCGGCCAAGATCCCACAGCATCCGGAAAAACGGGCTTTCACACAAGGCACAGTGTTTTATTCCTCGAAGCGAGCATGAAAGGAATTTAGCTCATTTGGGAGTTCTGCAAGAAAGAGCGACAAAGTCCACTTTGTCGTGGCAAAGATGACTTGGGTGACTTTAAGAATTATGGTAGACAGTTTAAAACTGCTCCCCAATCGTCAAAAATCGGCCAGACTCCTCCATCGCTGCAATCAGAAACAAACAAGGAGAAAGCTCTGAAAAGAACAGAGAAATTGACCCACTCAAACACAGTCCACCAAAAACTATCTTCTCTATCTCTATGTTGCTTCTGCATCTGTCTCTCTGTCTGCCTCCCTTTTGTTAAAGCGGCGAGGGAAAGAAAAGGTCTCAAGGCTGAAATTGCTGTTGTGTGATGTTTGCTGTGCCCAAATCGAGGGACAAATTATGCTGTCAGGAACACATCCAGTCAAGATGAAGAGGAGAGTAGAGGAGAGCGCTTCAAATGTTTACTGTTCAACACCTTTATTGACTGGTAATGCAAGGGGTGTGGCCGTTCCTATTAAATGTGTGACTGAATCCATCAGAGGGATACTTGGAGTTGTTAGAGCAAATGATAAACTGGCTATTACGTGGTAGTACAATGTTGCTCTGTAAACTGTTATTACATCTCGGAGATGCTTTGTGTATGTGTGTGTGTGTGTGTGTGTTCACAAGGATTAGAGCAGAGTAGTTCGTTGAGAAGGGCGTATTACATGCAGTAGCTGCAAGGCAACTTCCAAAGCAAACCACTTCATCTATAATTACCACTTTTCTCCCTATCTTTTGTGGAGTCTATAATTTCCTTACAATTCATATACAGACTGTGTGTTTTACTTCTTACCTTCTTTTCAGCTGCCAGTAGCTGTGGTTACCCTGACCTCTCATATGAAGTTGTTTTTCGGCAGGTACATTATTTGGCAGCTATTGTTTGTGTTTACATGTTGGAGTGTGTGAGTGTGTGTGTTTGTGTGTGCGTGTGAGATTTGAATTGAGTGGCTCGAGGCAACAGATAGATAGTCTCCTCTTTTGTCCGTCTCCTGCCCTCACTAACACACCATTTTGTTTCTGTGGCCCTGATGTGAATCAGGGTTAGCACTTGGCAACCCAGTGAAAAGGTAGAACGTCTTGTCCTGACCTTGTCCACGTGTTGTCTAAGTCTCCTGTTGATGACCTCACACAGGCCACTCTGGGAAACACAGACGTAATTGAGAGTTGGGTGGAGAAAAATAATAAAATAATGGTTACTAAGTCAGATTGGCTAACAAACTCACACAGCGGTAATGACCATTTCTGAAGATTCATCAACAACTAATCGAGAGATTAGTCTTGACCCAAATATGATGAAAGATGAAGTGTACTGTACAGTACGAACTGTACTCACTGAAATAAATCAATTAGAGTCAGGCGAACAGCGAGAGTCCTTCAACCAAGAGCAGCTCATTGACTAGGGTAGGGTTCTGTTTGAGAAGGTCCAAAGTTGGAACAATTATGGAAATAACACGTGTAATGTGATCATCATTGAGTGGCTTGTTAAAGTGAGAGCTGGGCTGAAGTGAGAGGTCCTCTTCACTGTGATAGCTGGCTGTGTTGGCGCTGAGTGCCACAGTATAGAGGGATGTACAGAACGATGTCACACTGGCCAACAGAGGGGAGAGAGATTTCCTTAGGATGACAATGGGGCTGGGTTTTTACAGAAACAAAGGATGTTTGTAGATATTCAGTTTCTTTCCTGTCGAGTTTTCCTTATTATTGTAGATAGGTCTACATCCAACAAAATACTGTACATACTGGCAACTAATGTCAGATGCAAGGTGATTATACAGTCTGTTGAAATAATGAGGGAACTAGCTATGTTAACTCAACCAATTTTAACCCTAAGGTAAGCACCGTATTAGACAAACAACGCCCCTGTCAAAGCCATCAGTTGGCAGCGTCCTCAATCGATTCCCCACACACTTCCTGGATTAGCTAAGGATGACTTAATTGATTCAACACAGTCAAGTGATCTTCCAACAAACATTATTTTTAACTTTGAAGGGACTGGCAGTCAACCAAACCTGAACTGCTCTAGATGACAAGAACTTCCTCCAGGCGACAGTGGCTATTCTTACAGTGAGAGGCTGCTGGTGGAAAGATAACTCCTGCCAGTCCTGAATTTCAGAAGGGCCCCAAAACATATAGAGCGAAACAGTCCTATAGCCATGGGTCACTGCCTTGCTTCACTAATCAAGAAGTCTTGAGATACATTTGGTTGATAAGTGATAGGCGTTGTAGTAGCATGTGCCTTGCAGCAGTGCACGGAGTGAGAGAGTCTTTTTAGGTTTTTCCTGACTTTGCTGAAGTACAGCATTAATCTTGCCTGGAAGCACTGTGATGACAGAACAGTTAGCATGGGCGCTATCTAAATCCAGGTCCGTAGCAGTGCTTTCAAAGGCGTCTTCATTGTGTAATGATAGCGTTACAGAGGCTGTTTTCATCAGTTGTTCAGCATAACTAATGTTCACGAAGTAACAGCAACATTAGCGTATTGTACTTAAACGTATTGTTCATTATGAATGTATTGTGAACGAACACTGAGTATACAAAACATTAAGAACACCTGTTCTTTCCATGACATTGACTGAGCAGGTGAATCTAGGTGAAAGCTGTGATCCCTAATTGATGTCACTTGTTAAATACAGACAATTGAGACATGGATTGTGTATGTGTGCCACTCAGAGGGTGAATGGGCAAGACAAAAGATTTAAGTGCCTTTAAACGGGGTATGGTAGCATGTGCCAGGCGCACCGGTTTGTGTCAACAACTGCTACGCTGCTGGGTTTTTCACGCTCAACAGTTTCCCGTGTGCATCAAGGATGGTCCACCACCCAAAGGACATCCAGCCAACTTGACACAACTGTGGGAGTCATTGGAGTCAACATGGGCCAGCATCCCTGGGGAACGCTTTCCACACCTTGTAGAGTTCATGCGCTAGCGAATTGAGGCTGTTCTGAGGGCAAAAGGGGGGAGGGTGCAACTCAATATTAGGAATGTATTCCTTATGTTTGGTATACTCACTGTATTGTTCATAGATCAGTGTCACCTTACCATCCCATGATGTGTCCATGGCCCTACATTGTTAATGCATCATTCTCTTGTTTCTCTCCAAGCTCTTGAAAACTTCTCGACCTTTTCAGATTGACTCCGGTCTACAGCAGCACATGGAGTGAGAGAACAGCAGATTTCCCTTTCCCCAGAGCGCTGATAGCAGACAGGAATAGGAGAGAAGGATTTACTTATTTGCCAGGAAGATGTGTTTGTCCAAGTTTCTCAGACAGCAGGCAAACGTTTGCTCGGGAGAGGGGGTGAGACAAAGAGAAACTGGGGGGGAGGCAGAGAGAAACCGGGGGTTACAGAGAGAGATGGGGGAGAAACTGACAGAGACAAAGGGAGACAGACTTCGTTGACAGGGAAGACAGAGAGAGAGTGCTGTGCAGGGTTTATCATCACAGACCTGTCCTCTCCCTAGAGCTAGAAGGATACTGCTATAGACCTGTCCTCTCCCTAGAGCTAGAAGGATACTGCTATAGACCTGTCCTCTCCCTAGAGCTAGAAGGATACTGCTATAGACCTGTCCTCTCCCTAGAGCTAGAAGGATACTGCTACAGACCTGTCCTCTCCCTAGAGCTAGAAGGATACTGCTATAGACCTGTCCTCTCCCTAGAGCTAGAAGGATACTGCTACAGACCTGTCCTCTCCCTAGAGCTAGAAGGATACTGCTGCAGAGACACAGATGTGAGGGAGAGGGCCATGGCAATGCACTGCATATACTGTAGGGGAGAAAGACACACAGAAAGGGAGAAAGAGAGAGCGCAGAAAAAGTAGAGAAAGGGAGGCAGAATGAGAATAGGGAAAATATACCAAGAAAGCAGTAGAGAGAAAGAGGGAGATGAAAAAGACAGAGTGAAGAGGGTTCTAGGTTGGAAAGAGGGAGAGGAAGGCATAGAGAGAAGAAAGTGTGTAGAGATTGTGAAGAGGTGTGGGGAAGAGGTTGAGAGGAGTAGAAAAAGAGAAGGGAAGAGAAGGGTAAAGAAAGAAGAAAGTGTGCCGAGAGAGAGAGAGAGGACAGGACAGGACTGAATTGGTGAGCGAAAGGGAGGTGCAGAGAGAGAGGAAGACTGGGATAGGAGGGGGAGCAGAGAGCTAGGTGTGTGTGTCTGGGGGGGCTGAGTGTGAGAGGGGTTAATAGCACAGTGGAGGCGCAGGGCTGATAGAGGGGGGTTAATAGCACAGTGGAGGCTCGGGGCTGATAGAGAGGGGTTAATAGCACAGTGGAGGCTCAGGGCTGATAGAGAGGGGTTAATAGCACAGTAGAGGCTCGGGGCTTATAGAGAGGGGTTAATAGCACAGTGGAGGCACAGGGCTGATAGAGAGGGGTTAATAGCACAGTGGAGGCTCAGGGCTGATAGAGAGGGGTTAATAGCACAGTGGAGGCTCAGGGCTGATAGAGAGGGGTTAATAGCACAGTGGAGGCTCGGGGCTGATAGAGAGGAGTTAATAGCACAGTGGAGGCTCAGGGCTGATAGAGAGGGGTTAATAGCACAGTGGAGGCTCAGGGCTGATAGAGAGGGGTTAATAGCACAGTGGAGACGCAGGGCTGATAGAGAGGGGTTAATAGCACAGTGGAGGCTCAGGGCTGATAGAGAGGGGTTAATAGCACAGTGGAGGCTCAGGGCTGATAGAGAGGGGTTAATAGCACAGTGGAGGCACAGGGCTGATAGAGAGGGGTTAATAGCACAGTGGAGGCACAGGGCTGATAGAGAGGGGTTAATAGCACAGTGGAGGCTCAGGGCTGATAGAGAGGGGTTAATAGCACAGTGGAGGCACAGGGCTGATAGAGAGGGGTTAATAGCACAGTGGAGGCTCAGGGCTGATCGAGAGGGGTTAATAGCACAGTGGAGGCACAGGGCTGATAGAGAGGGGTTAATAGCACAGTGGAGGCACAGGGCTGATAGAGAGGGGTTAATAGCACAGTGGAGGCACAGGGCTGATAGAGAGGGGTTAATAGCACAGTGGAGGCACAGGGCTGATAGAGAGGGGTTAATAGCACAGTGGAGGCACAGGGCTGATAGAGAGGGGTTAATAGCACAGTGGAGGCACAGGGCTGATAGAGAGGGGTTAATAGCACAGTGGAGGCACAGGGCTGATAGAGAGGGGTTAATAGCACAGTGGAGGCACAGGGCTGATAGAGAGGGGTTAATAGCACAGTGGAGGCACAGGGCTGATAGAGAGGGGTTAATAGCACAGTGGAGGCACAGGGCTGATAGAAATGCAGAGCGCGTCTCACAGCGTCTCCAGTGATGGGCTGGAGGTGAGATCTGGCGCCTGCTATAAAGGAGCTCATTGAAAATAATTCAGAGTGACGGCTGTGCAGGAAGGGAAACAGGGGAGGATAGGGGGAGGTGGAGAGAAAGGGGAAATGGAGAGAGGGGGAATGGAGAAGGCATGGAGAGAGAGAGGTAGAGGTAGAGTGAGAGAGAGATTGAGAAACGGAGAGAGTGGAAAAAGAAGCAGAATGGGTAAGAAAGCTAAAAGGAGTCTTTGGAGAAGAAACTGAGGGAATTGGAGACCTGTGTGAGGCTTCTTGAAGGTATTATTTGTGGGAGGTGTTGAAAATAATAAACAAGAGTAAGTTAGACTATATCAAGATACTCTTCTGTCTCTCTCTGAATATAATAATGTATCTTGATATTGTCTAACTTACTCTTCTGTCTCTCTCTGAATATAATAATGTAAGTTAGACTATATCAAGATACATTATTATATTCAGAGAGAGACAGAAGCGGTCATTATGACACCTGCGCTATTTTTGTTCCAATGATTTAAGACTCTGTTTGATTATTGGAAGGCTAACACACACTGACGTCCAGGCTCTACGTGTCCTATCCAAACACTAATCCAAAACATCTTGGCTACCTTGCCTCATGAGTTGAAAGCATTTTCCAGTTGGAGCGTACACAAACACAAGCTCCAATCCCCTGGTTGACACCCTAGCATGACTGTTTGGCTGTTTGGCTAGGGCTGTCTGTCGGCACACAGAGATGAGAGCTGGAGGCAGCTGGGGGCTGAGGTCCATCTGTGAGGTCAGAGTTCACAGTGTAGTGGCGGCACTGGGCCGGACGTGTCACCACACAACCAAATGTGCTTGGCCCTGCCACTTTAAAGGAATGGAGGGATAGAGAGAGGGGTGGAGGGAGGGAGGACCGGTGGAGGGATGGGGGGATGAGGGAAGAAGTGGTGGAAGGAGGGATGGAAGAGCGGTAGAGGGAGTGATGGAGGAAGGAGTGGATGTGAAATGGAGGGGAGGGTGGAGAGGAGAAGCATGGGTACCTCTCATAGTCTTACTATAATAATGTGGACACCTCCAGACCTCTATTAAACCTGTGTAAAGCGCATCTCAGACACAGGACATCTTTTATGGTAACGCCAGCACGTTAAGCACACAGGGAACCCAGGGAGTGGCATGCAGGGGTTAATAAGGCTTGGTGCTCACCAGGTGGGGGTGGAGGGGGAGAGGGATTGGTGGAGAGGGGAGAGGGATGGGTGGAGGCGGAGAAGGATGGGTGGAGGGAGGGAGGAGAGTGGGTGGTGGGGATATGGGTTGACTGTGCGTTGGTGCAGGGAAAGACCCTGCTGGGAGTTGGACCCCTGTACCAGCTTTAGACACCCTCCTATCTGAACTGCTCAAACTTATATCTGGATGATACATGCTATGTAGGTAGGCCTACTGTATGTGTGATTAATGAATGTGTTCATAGAAAATATGAATTAATGAGTATCGGCGCTCGAAAGTGAGTCGGCCTATGGTCCATTTAACTGTCAATATCAAAACTTGAAAAGCGATGGAGGGGTTGGAAGCAGTACCCCATCCCCCATACAGGCTCATGGTGCTGGCCCCACAATTCAGAACACTATGTCTGGGATGAGATATTGAGCTGGCGCTGCACATCGCACACTGATTTACAGTATATAAAAGACCATCTCAAAGCTTCCAGGAGGAACCCAGGCCTTGTATTTCACTGGCACACAGCCTTTTAACTCTGTGAAGAGAGAAGTCCATTGAGGGAGGGAAGGGATAGAAAGTTCAGAGGCAACTTTTAAGCCAGCGAAAATCAAATTAATTCCAGAATCACCCCAACAAATCAAATCAAACACACTTTCCTGTGAATACACTAAACAACAGAAAAGCACAATCGTTTGGAGAAGAAGACCGTTTGTGAACGCTCCCCCCATCATCCCCCCATCATCTCAAACTGGAATCAAATCACGGCAGCGGCTGCCTCTCAATAGCTGATCAATTTAGCGTGGCTGGGAACGTTGCGGTAAACATCGACGGAGTCATTTTCTGGCATATTAATGTTTACATCCAATCAGCAGGATGTGGGGGTGGCCTAATTAACTTAATCAGCTGGTGGAATGCAGCGTGAATGAGAACCCCACCTAGAGACCACACAACATTGATCATTCCAGCCCGCTCTCCACTCAATTGTTTCTTGACAGCACTTCAGAGCTGCTGAATTACCACACAGGCTACATATGGTGATTAGAAAAGTAGTGGGGTTGTTCTTTCTTTGCCGTATTCTTCACATTAGGAAGAAACACCAGGCATCAAAATGCTTGTATGGTGAGGGGTTTAAATTGTAATAGCTACATGATATGCTTGATCATTTCAGTTCAGCCGACTGTTGTAATTTTGTTCTCCGAGGCAGAGCAAAAAAATGATCAAACTGGTAAAAATGTTCTTCGTTTTAGAGAA
The DNA here is from genome assembly GCF_901001165.1 of Salmo trutta. Lineage (NCBI taxonomy): Eukaryota > Metazoa > Chordata > Actinopteri > Salmoniformes > Salmonidae > Salmo > Salmo trutta. Next base: position 27,441,466 of record NC_042982.1, read on the forward strand.
ATAATTTATTTTTCCATGGCATGAAATTTATCAAGAAATTGATTGGTGATGGGACATGGTGGAATGCAGACAATTTCTAGTCAATCAGTGAATTACGCAAAATAATGCTTTGACTCTGAGAAGCTCACCTCCCATTTTCTCTCCAACCAGACTCATTCTGCTGTGGAGGGTTGGAGATGGTTGGGTAGAAATATCAAACTGAGACAGAAAAAACACAGTCCCAACCAAAACACAATAATAAAAACCTACATCACCCTGGTGTCATCTTCCCTGGTCCCAAACACACCCCACGACTATCTCTACCCTACATCACCCTGGTGTCATCTTCCCTGGTCCCAAACACACCCCACGACTATCTCTACCCTACATCACCCTGGTGTCATCTTCCCTGGTCCCAAACACACCCCACGACTATCTCTACCCTACATCACCCTGGTGTCATCTTCCCTGGTCCCAAACACACCCCACGACTATCTCTACCCTACATCACCCTGGTGTCATCTTCCCTGGTCCCAAACACACCCCACCTCTCTCTCTCTATCCATCTTTCTCCCCATCTCCTTCAATCCTCCTCTCTCACACTCATTCTCTCTCTCTTTTTCAAACTAGCCTTGCTTTCTTACCTCCCTCCCCATCTATGAAAAAGCAGCAAATAAAAAGTTACATTAACCCTGCACTGACCTTTCCCACGCAATACACTGCAGCCTGATGGGCTAGACCGGGAGCTTCATCGAAAAGCTGTCACTCTGCGCCACCCCAAGCACTGCCTGGGGAACATTTACCGGATAATTAATATATTAAATGCATGAAAAATAGTTACACAGGGGCCCCTTCGTCAGCTCTTCCTCGGCGCAGGTGGAAGAGGGATACAGCCTGTGAACCATCAATATACAAGCATCTCCCTTCAATGGACCATCATAAAAGCTGCTCATAATTTTATGGCTTCATTCACGGCCCCCGCTGTAAAGGAAGGCCATATTTCCTCGTAATTCACCCCGGCTTTTTTATGATTTGGCGGTTTTAAGCCGCCGCCCGCCGCAATTATAGAGGTGCTCCTGGCCCTGGCGTGAAGGACATGCAGGGGTCAGCGGAGGCGAGCTGCGAGCACCGTGACTGAGCGGGACAGAGGGCTCAAAACAGGCTAAAAATACACCGCCTGCTTCGCTGCACTGCCCCACGTTCACACTCCCTGCCACAATGCCTTACCCGTCACCACCATCTCTGTTTCCACACACACATACAGTACAATGGAATGTGGTTATAACCACTAGACCCCTACCATACACTGTGCTCCTGATTTAAAAAATGGCAGAAAAGCATAACTGAAAAGAAAAGTTGTATGCCCCATGCCACTGAGTAAATGAAATGAATCTAAGGGAACGTAAATGACCCTCCTCCCCCCCAACCCAACCCTCACCTTTCCTTATGTAGGAAAAGGGACTGAGAGTGAGTTTTCCTAGCAGCACAGATGGTAAAGGATATTAAAAGAGGGAAAAGTATTAGAAAGACACAGTAGATTTGGTAATTCATCAGACACTCCTCCCATGCTCTTCAGATTGACACAATTCGGATTCAGCAGCTGGATTCTCTTTGTCTGAGGTAAACATTGCATTTGGTTTAGGAAATGAGAAATTCTTTATTTTGAATATTGAAATAACTGGCTGCTCTCTTCCTAGCTGACTCCATTTCCCCCTACATAGTTCATAATTAAACTGCTGCCTGCAATTTTCATGGAACATTAACTTGAACCACGTGATGATTTTGATCGCCACGGAGACACAGATGAACAAACACACTGACTGACATGTGAACACAGGCAAATACAGAGGCATATGAACACAGGCAAATACAGAGGCATGTGAACACAGGCAAATACAGAGGCATATGAACACAGGCAAATACAGCGGCATGTGAACACAGGCAAATACAGAGGTATATGAACACAGGCAAATACAGTGGCATGTGAACACAGGCAAATACAGAGGTATGTGAACACAGGCAAATACAGAGGTATGTGCATGCTCACACGCCACAGACGTACAAACATACAGACACACACTGCTATGCTCACACTCACAGCATATATTTGCACACACTCAATCACAAAATACACACAGAGACACCCGGCTTCATACCAAAACATATTCAGACATAAACCCAGAAATGGATGAAACAGGCAAACATCTACAACCCACGCAAACAAAACCACACAAAACACACTGCACATACAAAACAGTATATGGTTTGGATTGCCAAGGATAGACAACGGTATATTACAATTATGTTGTTTATTCAAGCTATCACATAAATATACAAGTAAAAAAAAACAGAGGACACTGTATTCTCACTCAGTTGTATTCACCTACAGTACATCAGTTGTATTCACCTACAGTACATCAGTTGTATTCACCTACAGTACATCAGTTGTATTCACCTACAGTACATCAGTTGTATTCACCTACAGTACATCAGTTGTATTCACCTACAGTACATCAGTTGTATTCACCTACAGTACATCAGTTGTATTCACCTACAGTACATCAGTTGTATTCACCTACAGTACATCAGTTGTATTCACATACAGTACATCAGTTGTATGCACCTACAGTACATCAGTTGTATGCACCTACAGTACATCAGTTGTATTCACATACAGTACATCAGTTGTATGCACCTACAGTACATCAGTTGTATGCACCTACAGTACATCAGTTGTATTCACCTACAGTACATCAGTTGTATTCACCTACAGTACATCAGTTGTATTCACCTACAGTACATCAGTTGTATTCACCTACAGTACATCAGTTGTATTCACCTACAGTACATCAGTTGTATTCACCTACAGTACATCAGTTGTATTCACCTACAGTACATCAGTTGTATTCACCTACAGTACATCAGTTGTATTCACCTACAGTACATCAGTTGTATTCACATACAGTACATCAGTTGTATGCACCTACAGTACATCAGTTGTATGCACCTACAGTACATCAGTTGTATTCACATACAGTACATCAGTTGTATTCACCTACAGTACATCAGTTGTATTCACATACAGTACATTGAGACACAGAATCCCAGTAACTGCTTCAGACTGCACAATGGGCCCAAACGCTCTCATCCTCATTTTCCTTGGCTTTGGAATCAGCTTAACTGCATTTCACACAATGCCCTCCCACATACGTAATCGTGTATGCGTGCCTATCCGTTACCAAGAAACATCCCCCGAGACCCAGCCCATATTAATAGTCCTATTCATTATATATTACTCTTGTCAAAGGGGTGGTGGTGGTGGGGGTGAGGGGTGGAGGGTGGGGGAGGTTAGCATAATACTGGCCCGAAGACACAAACTGAGATCCAGGAGTAAGCCAAATTAATTTTCTGGAGCAAACGCCCCGATTCCACCAAATTACATTCTGTACCGTTAGCATTTTATAATGTGACACAAATGGCTCTCCGGCACAATTTAAAATCCAAATAGTGAATGGGGGGAGTTCTGACAACGCCTCGATTACAGCTTTATTCAATGCTAGCAGAAAACAAACGAAACAGATCACTGGGACTAGAAGGTCAGTTTAACACTGCAACAGTGCTCAGTGGTAAGCTCTAGTCTACGGCATGCTACAAAGGACAATTGGCTACATCAATAGTCAATACTGCTGAGCAAGTACGTGAGCTAAACATTTTGTGCATAGTTTAAGGTTAGTGTTGTACTTCGGGTTGGTAAGGTAATTGTGACATTCTAGGAGAGAAAATGTGATATGTCCGTCTTTTACAAAATTAACAGATATAAACAAGCACGTTCAGTTCTTCAAATCAAATCAAAATCAAATCAAATCAGTTCTTCAAGGCTAGCTTCCACAGTGACTGAGGCAGTAGCATTGGTCTAGCTTCCACAGTGACTGAGGCAGTAGCATTGGTCTAGCTTCCACAGTGACTGAGGCAGTAGCATTGGTCTAGCTTCCACAGTGACTGAGGCAGTAGCATTGGTCTAGCTTCCACAGTGACTGAGGCAGTAGCATTGGTCTAGCTTCCACAGTGACTGAGGCAGTAGCATTGGTCTAGCTTCCACAGTGACTGAGGCAGTAGCATTGGTCTAGCTTCCACAGTGACTGAGGCAGTAGCATTGGTCTAGCTTCCACAGTGACTGAGGCAGTAGCATTGGTCTAGCTTCCACAGTGACTGAGGCAGTAGCATTGGTCTAGCTTCCACAGTGACTGAGGCAGTAGCATTGGTCTAGCTTCCACAGTGACTGAGGCAGTAGCATTGGTCTAGCTTCCACAGTGACTGAGGCAGTAGCATTGGTCTAGCTTCCACAGTGACTGAGGCAGTAGCATTGGTCTAGCTTCCGCAGTGACTGAGGCAGTAGCATTGGTCTAGGTTCCACAGTGACTGAGGCAGTAGCCTAATTAGCTGCTGCCAATTTAACCATTCAGCAGACGCTCCCATCCAGAGCGACCCACAACTAGTGCATTCATCTTAAGATAGTCAGGCGAGACAACCACATATCACAGTCGTATCCAAACCACGTATCACATACCTAATACAATGTAAAATGCAGGTTTTCTTTCATCATTTTTTTTAAAATGGTTTAATTGATATTTTGAGTTACCTGGGGTGGCAGAGAGTTCCATGTAGTCATGGCTCTATTTAATACTGTGCAATTCCCAGCCTCTGTTCTGGACCTGGGGACTGTTTGGTACAGATGAGTGTCCAAACTGTGTGCCAAATGCTTGAACAGACAGTTCGGTACCTTCAACACCTCCCACAAAGACCAATTGTGATGCAGTCAATCTCTCCTCAACTTTGACATGCGTACCACTGACATTCACCCTCCATGTATATCTTCATGGAATACATGCTGCTCTGTTCTGGACCAACTGCAATGTTCCTATATCCTTCTTTACCGGACATGACCACACAACTGGGCAGTATTCCAGGTGGTCTATGCTCCAACTGTGAAGGAGCTAAACTAATAGCAGTGGATACCAGTGGAGGCTGCTTAGGGGAGGACGGCTCATAATAATGGCTGGAAAGGAGCGAATGGAACGGCATCAAATACATGCGTTTGACGTATTTGAACCATTCCACTCATTCTGCTCCAGCCATTACCACTAACTAGCCTGTCCTCCCCAATGAAGGTGCCACCAACCTCCTGTGGTGGATACAACAGCCAGAGAGTATGATTACTAGATCTGTGAATGTAATAAATAAAGAGGGTTACAGTGAGACCAGGAACCATTCCATAACCTGATTTCAATTACACAAGTGAACCCTGATACAAAACAGTTTTTATAATATCATCCCGTGTCTAAAAAACATTACATTTACATAATGTAAACACACCATTGTAATCGAATGGCCACAGTGTTTTAAATTGAAGCGTGTAATGAGCAATACATAAGAGTGCTGTATTGTAACAGTCAGGTCTGCCGGGTCGAGTAAGACAGTGTATTCCAGAGATATGGAGGGAGTAACCAGTAAGACAGTGTATTCCAGAGAAATGGAGGGAGTAACTAGTAAGATAGTCATACATAGAGCCTGCTTCAATCTGATCCTCATCAAATCTTTCCTCCAAAAATATTTGCTGTTCTACAAATGTCCTTATTTGACCGTCACAAACATTATTTTACAATTGATGATGCTTGATACGCCACGAAAATGTTAATGAAATTGAGCAATGATTACTCCATCAAACTAATCAAAACTTTTATTTTTATAGAGCAAGAACAATGTTATTTATTTAGATTCTAGGTTTTCTGGAATGCAGGTTTGTTTGAGTAGCACCATGGGTATTCTCTATTGGAAGCAAGCATCAGCAGAAGGCCCAAAAACAGCAACACAAACCGTGTTCGTTTTTATATCCTAATTAGCCACGGTTTATAAATAGCATGGCAAATGAAGGCAAATCTCTGGTTTTGGCCCGGTTGTGATTGCCCTCAGACAACATCTCTCCATCCTCCGCCCCGTGCAAGAGGAAAACAAACTCATACGCTGCTGCTATATGAAAGAAAACAAGGGACAGGAAAAAAACCCGTGGTTGTAGCCAAAGTGGCGAGCCAAGCATTGTGAGCTTACAATACGGAATATAGGTGATCCCTGAGAGCTGGCGCTAAGCAGGCCTAATCCTGTTGACAGAGAATGGGCACAGGGAGCCATGCCAGGGCCGCATTGAGCTGTGGCTGTATGGAGCACCAGGGGGAATTACTCACCATGGCAAGGGTGGTCCTCCACCACCACAAGCCTGACTGAGCCCGCCCACCACTGGGCTGCCAGCAGGTACCAGCGGCACTGGGGTGGGCATGCCAGCCAGCCACCTAGGGTTCTCCCTTAGCCCCCCCCCCCCCACCCTTCTTCCTCCTCAACCACTCTGAGCCCTGCTGCAGGCCAAGCCTCCTATATTGCTCCAGCTTGGAAACTGGCTTGGGACTTCCTATAGGATTTAGTGGTGGTGACATGTTGGTGTCCCCGCCACGGTGGCCCCAATTAGGAGGGCACTGAGGGCTTAGCCAAAGATTAGCCAACGGTGTAGGGGAGGGGGGTGAGGAGGGGAGAAAGCCTCTGTCAACACGTGTCATCACTGTTACTCCATGTCAGGTAGCAGCGACAATGGAGACAAGGAAACCTGCTGGAATCTCATCTCTCTTCTTTAGGCTTGATTGATATTATAGGCAGAAACACTAAAGACTGACTACTAGAGGGTGAGTCTAAGACGTCTAAGAGACAGTCTGGCATTGTTCCTCAAAGTGCACGTGTCACTCCTCATTCCTTTAGCTCTGACTAGCAGCACATCAGTCTTAACGCTGCTGCAGTGAGGTTGACTGGATCTCAGCTCAGATTCTCCTAAGGCATTACAAGAAGTGTCATCGTTTTAATGCGATGATCTAGATTAGCGGCGATCTAGAGTAGAAATGCACAAAGGGAGACATTATTAACTCTCTTCAGTACTTTAGCTTTCTGAGTTTCCCTCCTCCCCTCCCCCATCTCTCCACCTCCTTTTCCCTTAAACTATAGAATATTTGGTGGTTAATCAGGTTGTGTGCAGGTTAGCAGGGCTATGCAGTGGAACACCTCTTGTTGAGTCCACCAGGCACCTCTTTGTGTCCATTGGGATGGAGTGATAAAGAGGGAGGGACACCTCTGGGGGGCATTAATCACCTCTCCATCCCTCCCTCTATCCCTCCTTTATGAAATGTGTCCTGATGACCTAATAGATGGGAAGGTAAAGGCCAGCCGTCCCACTCCACTGCATCCAAGAAGAGAGCTGGGACAGGTAATGTTACCACACACACACACACACACACACACACACACACACACACACACACACACACACACACACACACACACACACACGAAAATACATACACTGATATACTCACATAGATATGGAAATACACACACACGCGCACATACACACACACGTGTACTACAGTGTAGGCCTCTTGCACTGTGGGCATCTTGCCCTGTCATAGGAATCACATTGGAGCATTTCCCACCATGGCCTATTACAGTATGGTGCGGATGTCAGTGGAGCTTCCCCAAAACTGTTCCACATCACAGGCTTCATGTCACAGCCCCAGCCAGCCGTCAAGGCAATGGGGGTAGAGGTCTCTGGCAAGACCCAGAGAGAGACGGAAAAATCCCATTTTCAGTGTGTTGTCTAATGCTAACAGGTTTATCTCTGCCCCAGAAAAAGGCAGAACATTTCAGGTTGCGTTTCTTCATGCAATCTGCATGGCTGATGCTATGGCCATGTAGGAAACTTACTACAGAGGAGAATAAGACCGAAGGCATGGCTTTAGACCAGCAAGGATGTCCATACACTTTGCAGGGGAGGATTCAGTCAGGGGATGTACACACTGTGTTGGGGCTTACATGGGATGATTACAGTGTGATAATAACTCTATGGGTCAGTCCATTATGTAACAGCCAAGGTACAATATCAATAGGAATCCCACATCACATTGGTAATTACTAACACCAAGCAGTGAACTATGATTCTGAGCCAAGGGTCTATGCTCATACAGGCTCACTGCGTACTCTGATATCACTTCTCTGATCACAATAAATATGATAGACATAAATCAAACTATAGTGTAAGTGTTGTGTATAGAGTACATGTGTTGTTTGTGTTTGTGTGTGTGCGCGCGCACTCGTGTGTGCAGCCCCAGGCCCAGCAGCTGTGAGCAGATGTCATTGTAAGTGAGCAGGGAGTTGGGAGAGAGAGAAATGTGCTGGGCCAACCCTCTAATTTACGCATGAGTGGAGCTGCACCACCGATATTTACATTTAAATTGATGTTTCAGATACTTAATTAAAGACGAGGACTGGGCTCTTCTGGTCGACGGCAGCTTCTTCCTCATCCTCCTCCTCGCTGGAGCTCACAGACCGCTCACTGGAACCCAAACCCGGCAGAATATTCCACCGGCACCCAGGCCAGCTAATGACAATAGCTCCTGTTCCTGTCTGTTCCGTTCTCTATATGGTAATTCCAGAGTACATTACTGAACACACAATGCCCCCTGGTGGCTTGCTATACTCCACCAGAACTCACCACAACATCAGAACTCTTCCTGTACTCCAGCCAGTACTCATAAAGTCAGACAACATCAGAACTCTTCCTGCATGTATAGTTTCGCTGTGACAGCCAGTTGCCATGATAACACTGTCAGCTCACTCTACTCAGCTAACCCACTCTGAAGACCCTGTGTAGCCCTGGAGGGGGTAGTCTAAAACTGGGTGTGTTCTGGCAGGCTGTTTTGGAGCTGTCATCATCAGACATATATGAATACACCGCTGTTTCTCCTGTACTTTCTGTCTTGGGCCCCTGAAGCAACATGTATTTATATTTAAAATATTATATTGCAACTCCTGGCTGTTAAAAAAACAAACACACCCAATGAGGGAAGGGAGTTAGGCTTTGTCTAAGTAATGGTGGGGGAGACTAGTCTAGGATAGCACTACACCACTATACAGTACTATGAGGGGCTCTGATGGGGCCAGGGCCATACTGCAGAGGCACTCCACTCCTGATGAACCACCCTCCCAGCATGCTCCTCTCCTCTCTCCCCTGCCCCTGGACCCTCAGAGGGGCCGCCTAGCCGCTTGTAGGACACACCCCTCCATCACCACCACTTCCTCCCAAACAGCCTTCTAATAGATTTTAAAAGAGGGTTATTAACATTACCTGCTAATTATGTTAAGGACCTAATTAGGGAAAGAGAAAAAAATCTTTTTTTTGTCTAATTAGGTTTTGTCTCTAAGTATGGCCTGATAACCAAGGGAATGCTGCCTGCATGGAGATCTCCATAGAAATGAGAGTGCAATGAGCCAGGGAGAGAGATTCTCCTCTCCTTCGGAAAAGAAGTTAACCCTTTAAGTCGGAGACTTGACTCTATTAACAGAGGAGCTGGCAGAGGGCAATTACCAGCCAAATGGTTTATTTAGGACGTGTTCATCTGGGAGTGGGAGCTGCATCATTCAGCGCGTTAATAACTCAATACAGGGCTTCATTACCGATTACAGTCACTGGATGGTAATACCTTCCTGATAGCCAACTGAAGCCTGATGCTATCAGCCCCGCCGCTGAATTATAAGGAATGAGACCTAATTTTTCAGCCGCTCGGCTCGTTCCCCTGCTGTTTCCTCCACTCAAGTGCTACCCAGTGGGTGTGCTGCCACAGTCACTTCACTGGGGTTCCAGGCTAAGGCATGGGCAAGGGAAGAGACAACGCACTAGACAACTACTCAGCCACAGTAAAAAAGGGAGAGAACAGATCCACTTTACAGACACATCATTACTGAAAAGAGAGAATGAAGATTTCCGCTGAGGCATTCAACTACACCTCCAGAAATATCCAATGAAATACCACGGAAATACTGAATCAGATTCTGGTAGAGGTAGAGCACTGTAGTGGAATTTACAGTCATGAAGGATACCGACCTGTTTAACATCTGACTGATGCTACTTCACAGGGCGTTGTCAGGGCTCTCAGTATCATCACGGGGAAATGGCAGGGTCTACACTCTTAGAAAAAGGGTTTCAAAAGGGTCCTTTGCCTGTCCCCATAGGAGAACCATTTTTGGTTCCAAGTAGAACCCTTTTGGGTTCCATGTACAGTTCATTCGGAAAGTATTCAGAACCCTTCACTTTTTCCATTTTGTTACGTTACAGCCTTATTCTAAAACGGATTACATCCTTTTTTCCCCTCATCAATCTACACACAATACCCCAATGACAAAGGAAAACCCTGTTTTTTTGTGGCAAATTTATAAAATAAAATAAACTGAAATATCACATTTACATAAGTATTCATACCATTTACTCAGTACTTTGTTGAAGCACCTTTAGCAGAAATTACAACCTTGAGTCTTCTTGGGTATGACGCTACAAGCTTGGCACACCTGTATTTGGGGAGTTTCTACAATTCTCTGCAGATCCTCTCAAGCTCTGTCAGGTTGGATGGGGAGTGTCGCAGGTCCGGGCCACTCAAGGACTCCTGCGTTGTCTTGGCTGTGTGCTTAGCGTCATTGGTGAACCTTCACCCTAGTCTGAGGTCCTGAACACTCTTGAGCAGGTTTGCTCCGTTCATTTTCCCCCTCGATCCGGACTAGTCTCCCAGTCCCTGCCGCTAAAAAACATCCCCACAGCATGATGCTGCCACCACCATGCTTCACAGTAGGGATGGTATTGGCCAGGTGACAAGCGGTGCCTGGTTTCCTCCAGACGTTACGCTTGGCATTCAAGCCAAAGTGTTCAATCTTGGTCTCATCAGCTTGTTTTGTGTGTGCCTTTCCAAATAACGTCCAATCAATTAAATTTACCACAGGTGGACTCCAATCATACAATCAATACAGAAACATCTCAAGGATAATCAATTTTCAAAAATGTCAAAAACCTGTTTTCGCTTTGTCATTATGGGGTATTGTGTGTAGACTGATGAGGGAAAAAAAGATTTGATCCATTTTAGAATAAGGCTGTAACGTAATAAAATGTGGAGGGGTCTGAATACTTTCCGAATGCACTGTATATACAACCCTCTGTGGTAGAACCCAAAAAGGGTTCTTCCAAGGGTTCTCCCATGGGGACAGCCAAAGAACCATTTAGGTTCTAGATAGCACCTTTTTTCTGAGAGTGTAGGGGAGCAGAGCAGAGTCCAATGCCACATCCTGGCACTAGGTCTGAGGTCAAAGGTCAGTAGATGAGGTGTGCCCTCGTTGCATAGGCAGGCACATGAAGAGTTAAAAGATGCCCAATAGGGATGGAGAAATGGAGGTGCAAAGAGGGGGCAGAAAACAGGATTTGCATGTCATCTCTGGTTACCACCACGCTAAAGGTAGCCTAGTGAAGGGCCCTGACAACAACCTGCTTCCTGTGTGATTACATGTTTAATTTACTTCACATCTTAAAAAAATGGTCTACTATGACAGAGCCAATTTGTAGTGATCCCCGTATGAGTGTCAGACAGGCAAAGTAAAGGGGGTTGCTGCAGTGAAACCTCTCTCCCTACAAGCCCTAATGGAATCTCAATGAACCCCCAAGCCGCTGGGTCTGCCAGAGGCAGACAGCCCCGCCATTACAGCCAAGGACCCTCCTTCACCCGCTGCACGCCTCTCACTCACTCCTGTTATTATCACTTCAACCATCCTGGGTAAAGAGCCAGGAGGTCTGAGGGGGGAGAAACAGCACCAAAGGGAGGGAGGTTACCATCACTTACAGCCATGTACCTTGACATTCTCCAGATCCAGTTGGCTAGGGGAGGGGGGCCAAATAGCAGCCTTCTAAATTGAAGAAGCCGGACACTGTGTTTAAAGTCATAGCTGATCGTAGAGGAGCGCTGATGTCCAATTTTATTTTGAAACCTTAATTCAGAAATAGACAGAGAAGGCATGGATATATTTAACATAGGTGTCTATCTGGCTGTCAATTTAAAGTGTCTCATTTTCACCTTACAGGGAAGAGAGAAAAAAACTTGGTCCTTGAGTTGAAATTATTCAAATTATATTAATGTTCCATATCTTGGGAAATTGCAAATGAAATTGGCGTGCTGCAATTGAAGGTTGTGCTGTTATCTCTTGTTCATAAACATTGGGTCGTTAAGTGTTCTGCCGTTTGAAAGCCGTGAGCGTATGTCCAAACAAATCAAACATAAAAGATCCAAATCAATGACTATCAGCAAAACAGAAGCAATAGAGGATAAATTCAATGCAATATAAGCACATGTTTAACATTCAATTGGAACCTGACCTTGTAAAGTTGATGGGACCGTATGATTCTCTGCATTAAAATGTTATTCAATAACATGCAATAACAATCATTTGTTTACGGTCACCTTCAATGTCAAAAAAAATAAAAAATACCATGTATGCAAAGTATGTCTGCATTTGCAGAGGTTCTTATTTTTCTCCATGTCCTTGGTTTAATCGAATGGCAAACTCCAACACCATGAAATGAAAATAATCAAACCCACAACCCTGGTCTTGTAAGCCAGAGTAGATGCTTTCTTTCCCAAACTTGCTACCTAGACAGGTGTCCTCTCCTCTCTCCCTGCAGTAAGGTTAACATGACCCATCCCTGCGGGAGTGTAGTCTAGGGTCTAGCCTATGGTGAGAATGTTTACTGTTTTGCCAAGCCCAGCCTGACCCTGGCCGGGGGAGAGACAAGATAAATTTGACAGCTAATGTAAAAATAACAGCCAATCATAAATCAGGGAAGCAGGCGTGAGTCGATGATGAGAGTTAATCAATACAGGCTTGACTTTGTCATTGTGTGAAATGGCACTCCATTTATTAACAGGGGACTCTGAGGATAAAAATTATTCGCATTAGAGTATGCACGGTGAAGAGAGGTGAGGGTGGGGCTGAGGGTGCTTAGTCACTGCTACAGCCAGCAGCCAAGCAAGGCCTGCCTGCCCTGACCAGACTGGCCCAATACAGGCAGTCCAGCCAATACAATACAATAATCAAAATACAGTATGTTCCTCAGTCTTACTAATCTTTTTTTTGTGATAGACAAATTGGTAGTTACAGTCTTGTCCCATCGCTGCAACTCCCCTACGGACTCAGGAGAGGCGAAGGTCAAGAGCCATGCGTCCTCCGAAACACGACCCTGCCAAGTTGCAATGCTTCTTGACACACTGCTCACTTAACCTGGAAGCCAGCCGCACCAATGCATCGGAGGAAACACTGTCCAGCTGGCGACCGAAGTCAGCTTGCAGGTGCCCGGCCTGCCACAAAGAGTCACTGGAGTGTGATGAGACAAGGAAATTCTGGCCGGCCAAACCCTCCCCTAACCCAGACGACGCTGGGCTAATTGTATGCCGCCTCATGAGTTTCCTGGTCACGGTCGGCTGTGACACAACCTGGGATCGAACCCAGGGCAGTAGTGACGCCTCAAGCACTACGATGCAGTGCCTTAGATCGTTGTGCCACTCGGGAGGCCCTGTCTCTTACGAATCTTGATGAGAAATTACTATGTTGATTGTGGTAAACATTTCCTATCCAAAGGAAATACTTTGGTCACTTCACTCTACTAATGTCATGCAGCAAATTATTTAAAGATCTTTCATGGTTTTTGTGCACTTTATCAGGCTGTATCAGTTCTGCTGTAATGCCTCCAGGGTTTCAGTACACGTGGCATCTGAAAAGGCGAACAACAACACTGAGTAGGTTTCACATCTAAACTGTCTAAGTTGAGTAAAATTGCTCTTTTGGAGTGGAGAGGCTGAGACAACGGCTCAGGCAGAGATAGAAGCAGAGACAAAGGATCAGACAAAGGCTGAGACAAAGGCTCAGGCAGAGACAGAAGCAGAGGCTGAGGCAGAAGCAGAGGCTGAGACAAAGGCTCAGGCAGAGACATAAGCAGAGGGTGAAACAGAAGCAGAGGCTGACAGAAGCAGAGACAGGGACTGAGACAAAGACTCAGGCAGAGACAGAAGCAGAAGCTGAGATAGAAGCAGAGACAGAGGCTGAGACAAAGGCAGAGACAGAGGCTCAGGCAGAGGCTCAGGCAGAGACAGAAGCAGAGGCAGAGACAGAGACAGAAGCAGAGGCTGAGACAGTAACAAAGACAGAGCCTGAGACAGAGGCTGAGACAAAGTCTCAGGCAGAGACAGGAGCAGAAGCAGAGACAGAGGCTGAGACAGAGGCTCAGGCAGAGGCAGAGACTCAGAGTATGAGAGAGGTTGAGACAGAGACAGAGGCTGAGACAGAGGCTGAGACAGCGGTATAGGGGTAGGAGTAGAGAAAGCTCTTCAGTGCAAGTGTGTGAACGAGCGGACAGACTGGCGGGTGAGAGAGGTGGCTGATTTGAGTGGGTCTGGCTGGTCTACTCTGGGGAAATTGGGCCCTGAGAGTGGAGTTGTGATTTACTCTGGGCCCCTGGCTGGTTTGTCTGTCTGGCTGATGAGCTCCAGGCTACTAGCTGCTGGGGCCCACGCCACCAGGGGATTGGTTCTGACCAATATGTTCCCATCCAGTCTAAAGGACAAGGCTAATGTGCTATAGGAACCCTGGCCATGTGCTCGCTCTTCTCCTTCATTTAAAGTCCCTCTCTATCTCTACCTTCTTCACTCACTATCTATCTCACTCTCTCTCCCATTGCTTTTCTTCCTCTTCATATCAGACCTTCTCTATCCTGCGCTCACTCCCTCTCTCTCTCTTTACCACTCTCCCTCCTGATATCAGGACCTCTTTTTCCATTTTGTCTCCTCTCCCCTCATCTTGCACCCCCCTTCCCTCTCAACCTCTCTTCTACACTTGCTCTCCCCTCCCTCCCCCTCTCTCTCTCCCGCTCTCCTGCTACTTCCCAGTGCTGCAGTCATTTTTCCTCACACAAGGCTCATTGCCAGGTCCGGGGGAATGTATGGCTTTATTTGTATGGCGCTGGAGTCTTATTGGATTCCTATTGCTCTGGAACAGGAGAAACACATTCCAGATTCATCAAGGGACAATTTAATTCAGAATTCATGAAGTGTGCATCCGTCAAGGTGCCGGCTCCAAGATGCCCTGTATGTTCCCTCTGTGCTTCTTCTCTACGGTGCATCCCACTCCATCAGTTCCTCCAGGCCCATTTCCCTCCCTGATTAGAAAATACCCAGTGATTTCCTGATGTGGCTCTAAAAAGATCTCACCTATCTTATAAGGTCTGACTCCTGCTTTAGATCCAGACACCAATCTACTGGGGAAGGGAGACTGGACACCAAGGTTAATAACCTTCACTCACCATGCATTCTTCAGACTATAGAATTACCCAGGTTTCTACCACTGCCCTCCAAGGTGAGAAAACTAGTTTCAGCTCTCTAATGGGTGCTCTGTGCAGATTTATCTGGCTAATATTTGGACATGCATACACTGAACAAAAATATAAATGCAACATGTAAAGTGTTGGTCTCATGTTTCATGAGCTGAAATAAAAGATCCCAGTCATTTTCCATACACACCAAAATATTATTTCTGTCTGTAATAAGGCCCTTTGGTGGGGAAAACTAATTCTGTCTGTGCCTGGCTCCCCATTGGGTGGGTCTGGCTCCCAAGTGGGCCTATGCCCTCCCATCGCTGCGCCCCTGCCCAGTCTTGTGAAATCCATAGATTAGAGCCTCATGAATTTATTTAAATTGACTGTTATCATTATGAACTGTAACTCTTTGAAATTGTTGCATGTTGTACTTATATTTTTGTGTCACTTTGATATTTTAATTATTGTGCACAAATATTTAATTTTAAATGGCTGTTATATTAAATAAAGTGACCTTTAATATACACGACAAAGAAAATAGATTCATTTAGATATTTTATATGAATAAACACTTGCTAAAGTGCCAAAATTCTGCATTTTCACATGTCCCTCTGTACACCCTCTGTGACATTAAAAACTGTAATATTTTAGATACTAAAATATTACAATATATCTCCCTAATTTCACTTAGATTAACAGCTATATAAGACAAATAAAATGGCAGACACTGCAGAACACGTCGGTGAACAGGACCGCAGCAAAGATACCAGCGTTGAATTGTATGGCGCCTCAGGATGGCGCATCCCATTGACAAAAAGATGCATAGTGTTTCCAACCATGCCACGATCATACGTGCCACCCTGTACCTCAGGGGTCTGTACTTGAGGAAGACTAAAGGGTGAACCACCACCAGGTAGCGCTCCACACAGATGCAACACTGGAACAGGAGCCGTCCAACTTCGACCAAGCCAAAAATGCACTCCTTGGCAGAATGAATGGTCAAATTTTTTATGAAGTGGACATTGGTGACTAATGGAGGTGAGTAGAGGCAGTAGAGAAGCTCCATGACAGACTGGTTGATGGTAAAAATCTCCTGGTTCACCTGAATCAGACGGACGCCAACCACAGCCACAGGTACCAGGTGTTGGTGACCGGGCCCAGAAGGCAGTTGAACACCTCCGTTCCCAGGTAGACTGGCCGACAGGTGTCATAATAATTTGTGTGATTAAACCTGACGGGGTCAGGAAAAGAGACGTTTGGCTCCTTAATTGCTGCACATCCTCTGTTACTTTAGTCTCTGAATAATAGGAAGAGCTGCCTTCTGAGATAGAAACAAGAGGAGAGGTAATTAGTGGATCTGGAGAGGTGAAAGGCTTACTGGAAAACAAGTTTAATCATCACAGGAATTAAACTTAGATACGCAGAGATAGACAACGTTATTATGAGAAATTGATTTAAATGACTGTTTTTTCAAGACAAGAGTTTTCACTGTACCTTCCGTGGCTTGTTCTTAATGGAGAAGAATTAGCTTCTATACCTCCGTCCAGGGGTTAGGATTTAGCACCTACAGTATGCTTTGAAAAGTTCTCAAAACAAGATGACACTCATCTAGACGAGCCTACATCTGACTCATGTATTCATATTTGAATTAAAGTGCAACTGCCATTCAAATGGCCAACGTTAACGTCAGGGGTGTCCATGTTTTTTCCAGTGTTTATGGAGCCTAATGGTTTTCTAGGAGTGTTCAGTATCAGGGCTAGAATGTTGCGTAACGATGACAACATTAGCAAAGTCTCATGCACAGTCCACATACACAGTTGAAGTCGGAGGTTTACATGCACTTAGGTTGGAGTCATTAAAACTCGTTTTTCAACCACTACACAAATTACTTGTTAACAAACTACAGATTTGGCAAGTCGGTTAGGACATCTACTTTGTGAATGACACAAGTAATTTTCCCAACAATTGTTTACAGACAGATTATTTCATTTAAAATTCACTGTATCACAATTCCAGTGGGTCAGAAGTTTACATACACTAAGTTGACTGTGCCTTTAAACAGCTTGGAAAATTCCAGAAAATGATGTCATTTTCGCAGCTGTCATACCGCTCAGGAAGGAGACGCGTTCTGTCTCCTAGAGATGAACGTACTTTGGTGAGAAAAGTGCAAATCCATCCCAGAACGACAGCAAGGGACCTTGTGAAGATGCTGGAGGAAACGGGTACAAAATTATCTATATCCACAGTAAAACGAGTCCTATATCGACGTAACCTGAAAGGCCACTCAGCAAGGAAGAAGCCACTGCTCCAAAACCGCCATAAAAGCCAGACTGCACATGGGGAAAAAGATCATACTTTTTGGAGAAATGTCCTCTGGTCTGATGAAACAAAAATAGAACTGTTTGGCCATAATGACCATCATTATGTTTGGAGGAAAAAGGGGGAGGCTTGCAAGCCGAAGAACACCATCCCAACCGTGAAGCACGGGGGTGGCAGCATCATGTGGTGGGGGTGCTTTGCTGCAGGAGGGACTGGTGCACTTCACAAAATAGATGGCATCATGAAGTAGGAAAATGATGTGTATATATTGAAGCAACATCTCAATATATCAGTCAGGAAGTTAAAGCTTGGTCGCAAATGGATCTTCCAAATGGACAATGACCCCAAGCATACTTCCAAAGTTGTGGCAAAATGGCTTAAGGACAACAAAGTCAAGGTATTGGAGTGGCCATCACAAAGCTCTGACCTCAATCCTATAGAAAATATGTGGGCAGAACTGAAAAAGCGTGTGCGAGCAAGGAGCCCTACAAACCTGACTCAGTTACACCAGCTCTGTATGGCGGAATTGGCCTTAATTCACTCAACTTATTGTGGGAAGCTTGTGGAAGGCTACCCAAAATGTTTGACCCAAGTTAAACAATTTAAAGGCAATGCTACCAAATACTAATTGAGTGTATGTAAACTTCTGACCCACTGGGAATGTGATGAAAGAAATAAAAGCTGAAATAAATCATTCTCTCTACTATTATTCTGACATTTCACCTTCTTAAAATAAAGTGGTGATCCTAACTGACCTAAGACAGGGAATTTTACTCTGATTAAATGTCAAGAATTGTGAAAAACTGAGTTTAAATGTTTTTGGCTAAGGTGTATGTAAACTTCCGACTTCAACAGTATTTGAATAACATTACGTAATCTTATTGACAGACAAGAACCCTAAATTAAAATTACAATATTTGAAGAAAACAATCCATTATTTGATACTGATGCTAAATTAAATCGGCCTAACCTCCTATCTAGCAACCCCATCCTAATACAAATTGTATAATTAATAAAACAAACCAATATTCACAATACATGCTAAACAAGGGATGCAGCTTTAGTAAAAGAAGCAATCTGTGAATGCTACATTAGTTATTGGACTTTTAAATTAATGATATATACCCACTGATTCTTAAAAAATAACTTGTAAAAGCCTCATCAGCTTGGTTCAACTGTCGTAAACTATCAGAACCAAAAATAAGATCTTGTTGGTAAACAACATAAATGTAAACAAACAATGTATAGCCTCAACATTTAAAAGTTTCTCCAGCCCCATCCCTAAGCTTTATACCAAACAGTGGTGTGGAATCCGCTTTGTTATTGTTTGAACTGCAGATTGCCCTTTTCACCACAACTCTAATGCTAATGAGCTATATCTCATAAAATGCTATTGCTACATGCCACCAAATTAAAATAAAACAAAAACTATTTGCCAAATATAAAATTACACTAAACCTTCTACGTCTTTGCAGTGTCTATGTATGTTTAAATTACAGTTGCAGGCACTAAGAAGTTAGGCTGCGCCGCGGGATTGACAGAACATTTTTAATTCAATGCGTATTTAACAACGCTCTATCGTCTCCTAGCCATAGTTTGTCACAAAAACCTGTACTTTTAGTACCCGTAACTGTAAGTCTAGCATGTCTCTGGCCCTCTTCGGCATGCCATGCTTCCCTCTCTGTAGAAGTGCAGCAGGGGTGAGACCAGGACACTGAAGATGTTCATGATCATTAACATGGGGAAGACATTGCAGGTGATTTCAAGACTGGATGAGTGGCCCAACCAACAACCACCGGGATGGAGCTCGTCAAGATGATCACCAGGTTGGTTAAGACGATCCCTAAAGCTCTCATCTTATGTGGGTCTGTCGTCCCCTGTTTCTTCTCTCCCAACCTGCCCCCCTCTACCTTTCCTGGACCAGGCCGCTTCAGCACACGCAGACATGCCACGCCAAGGCAATACACACTAATGAGCACATAAGCTTCAGTTTCTTTATTACCCATTAAAATTATAACAACATGCATAAGTGAGGGACAACACCCAGACCATGGCTGAACACGCCACCCTGTACCTCCGGAGCCTGCACTTGAAGAAAGCCACAGGTTGGGCCACCGCCAGGTAGCGCTCAATACAGATGCAGCTCTGGAACAGGGGCCTGCAGGTCCAGGAGAGGTTGTAGAAGACAGACACACCCTGCCATAACATTATAGCTTTCCAGATGAATAGGTAGCTGAACACCTCAAGGAGAACCTGGACACAGAACACCAGCTCCACTGCAAACAGGTCAATAGGGAAGACCTGGGTGGGTTTGAGACCTCCAGAGAGACTTCCACTCAGAGGGAGCCAGAGGCACCAGACCAGAGCTGGCATCCCCAGGAGGAAGCACAGGGCCTGGGTAGCAAAGCTTAGCACTGTCACAACATAGAACTGGTCCAAGCAAGCATCCCAGTTGTCAAGGTAAATGTGGTTTACTGAAGAGTCATTCATCCTTGTGGAACAGTATCCGAGCCCACTGAGATATCAGAGAGGGGAGATTACATGATTCTTGACTTTGTGTTTTAATATATTGGAAATATACATAATTTATACTTAATTTAACATATTCCAATGCCAGTTGATGCTGACGCGAACACATAACATAATTAGATATAGGTAGGTACCGTTATGTCAGTCAAAACATTGTACCTTCTCTCTGAATGGAAACATGAAGAGGAGAAGTCAAATGTTTAGCCGAACATGTTAAAATGTAAAATAACCTACCCTAGTTGTTTTGGTAACTCAGAACTTGCCTCATGATATTTGTGGTGTTCTCTCCGGCAGAAGGCTGAGTCCAATCCGATGGTCCAACACCTACATGTAAAAGTGATTTTAGCCAAAGTTCTCTGTCCTGTGTTCTAAGTCACGTGTTGTTATTTACATACACACACCTCTGGGCAGTGATGAATTGGGTATCATTGTATGTTTAGTTTACAGCGAGTCATTTTATTTGGCTAGAAATCCTATCAAAACATATCATGAACAAAACACAGTCTAACCAAATGCATGCACGCACACACGGAATTTCAACATGGTCAGGGATTTGCATTTTGGCCTGAGCAGAAATGGAAGCATCATCACTCATATTACTCAGCACCTGTCTGTCCCAGTCACAGGTTAACCCAGCCACCTGCAAGGGCTGACCCTTTCACCTTCCATAATCAAATCATATAGGCTTCAGTCATACACAGTAGGGGGAAAGGGGGATACCTAGTCAGTTGTACAACTGAATGCCTTCAACTGAAATGTGTCTTCCACATTTAACCCAACCCCTCTGTATTAGTCTGATGCTTGAATTCTGGATCTCTCTCTAACTGCATATTGCTTACAGTATAGATTTGCACTTACATGTAAACCATAGGTGATATCTTAATTTAAAAAACATACATTCGATGTTTAAACAAACACCATTTCTAAAACAAGTAATTATTATTTTATTTATCATGATCTAAAATAGAGCCACATATATGTAGTGCTAATAACACTACAGAGATAATACTACATATAGTGATAACCCACTTAACCCCAACATTTCTTGAGCTTTTCACCATCATTGTAAATCCCTAGTTATTTTGTTGCTTTGACAAAGTAATTTCTGAAGATAATTATTTAGTTCATGTGATTAGAGATTCCTCGAATTCCATGAAATGTCTGTCCCCCATTTTAAGGTCAACCCTGTTGACTGAACTCTCGACTTAATAATATAGTGAAACTGAGACAGGAAAACTGTTTTTTTATTAAGTTGAACATGTGTTCTTTATGTAAAAAAAAAAAACATTGACAAAGTTATTGAAGTCCAGGGAAGCGAGTAAAATGCTGTTTGGCTCAAGGTGGTGCAGCCCTCAGAAGTGAGGAGTCCTAACAGTGTTCCATGGACAACTACCCTGTGTCCATCCCTACTATTCATCTGGCCTACATTTCTTCGTTCACTCATTTTAAATATACAACGGTCACCTCATTTCCCAAATAAAGATGGCTAACTATAACATCAACTACCCTTTTGAATGACGCACTACTCTTTTTCTAGATCAAGTCTTGGGGATGAACTCCTGTGTTTTTGAGGAGCTGTCAGAACTATTGACAGTTGCAGGTGTCAATATAGTGTACAGGAGAAACAGCCAGGAGAGTAATGGCAGAGAGAGAGGATGCCAATTATAGCTGAGGGAACCTTAAATCTACAGGACACAACACAGGGGATCAATATGCATTACACAAGCTGACTGTGGTGTCCACTAGGACAGGACAGTCTGCACAGGAGCTTTTATCACGAGGCCAGCTATGGGACCATTGGTGCTTCCACTCCCTCAATGGTCCGTGTCACTTCTAACTGATGAAATTCTCGGTACCACAGCCAGAATGTCTTTATTTCATTGTTTGTGGTCAAAGCAACGTTCAACCTTGCCTGGCGCCTTCAATCCCCTACAACCACAACAACTAGAGTACGAGTCTACACAACACAAAGAACAGGGGTGTTTGACATATGCACAAAATGCACCACAGACATCGACACCAGCACGGGGGGGGGAAACCTGTGTGACCCACTTCCCACACACCCCTTTTCCCCAACCCAGCCCCTTATCCCAGCCTCCCGTGTCCTGACCTCTGAAACTGGTTTGAAAATTTCACACAATCTCCCTGCACAGCAGTGGCTGCAGCAGTGCTGGGAGCCAATATGTTTCCATAATTGGGACTGTAACGGGGGCAGAGTCCAAGGCAATTAATCCTTTCCTCCTCTGTTGTTTAGGCCCGGATGGCAGTGACAGGGTGCTGAGTAATTGGACGGTGCTGAGTAAAAGTCCCCTCTGCTTTACATTAATATCCCTTCACCCCGACTCTAATCCCGGCCGGTTCTAGGATCCCATTGCCACCCACATCCAACTGCTCCCTCTGACCGGCAACCAGCTCCATCCGACCAGTGACCAGCTCCCTCTCACACACACCCACCCAAAGACGTCATGCCCATAGGGGGGATGTGCCCCCTCAGATTTGTCCAGTTATCAATCAAGTTAAAATATAGCTAGCTTGTCTAACCTGTCTGGGCTAGGGGGCAGTATTTTCACGGCCGGATGAAAAACGTACCCAATTTAAACAGGTTACTACTCTGGCCCAGAATATGCATATTATTAGTAGATTTGGATTGAAAACACTCTGAAGTTTCTAAAACTGTTTGAATGGTGTCTGTGAGTATAACAGAACTCATATGGCAGGCAAAAACCTGAGAAAAAGTCAACTAGGAAATGGAGGATCTGAGAATTGTAGTTCTTCTTTCTAGTCCCTTCCAAAACTACAATATCCGTGGGGTTACGTTGCACTTCCTAGGGTGTCCATTGGCTGTCTAAAGCCTTCAGAAAGTGGTTTGAGCATTCTCCTGTCACTGGGAAGATAATAGAAGCTCAATTACTGAGTGGTCTGCCTGGCAACAAAGGGATTGGATATGCGTGGGCACGCGAGCACGCCGTTCCTTCTTTTTCTTCTTGAATGAATATGCTATTGTCCGGTTGGAATATTATCGCAATTTTACGTTAAAAATACCATAAAGATTGATTTTAAACAGTATTTGACATGCTTCTAAGTACGGTAATGGAACCTTTTGACTTTTCGTCTCTCGTTCCGCGCTCGCGCATTATGCCTTTGGATAAGTGATCTGTACGCACGAACAAAATGGAGGTATTTGTACATAAATATGGATTATTTCAAACAAAAACAACATTTCTTGTGGAAGTAGCAGTCCTGGGAGTGCATTCTGACGAAGATCAGCAAAGGTAAGAGAATATTTCTAACACTAATTCTGAGTTTAGGTTGCCCCGAACTTGGCGGGTGTCTGAATAGCTCACCGTGATGGCTGAACTATGTACTCAGAATATTGAAAAATGTGCTTTCTCCGTAAAGCTATTTTAAAATCTGACACAGCGGTTGCATCCAGGGGTAGTCTATCTATAATTCTTTAAATAATTGTTATGTATTTTGTCAACATTTATGATGAGTATTTTTGTAAATTGATGTGCACATTCACCGGAAGTTTTGGTGGGAATACATTTTCTGAACATCACGCGCCAATGTAAAATGCTGTTTTTGGATATAAATATGAACTTTATCGAACAAAACATACATGTATTGTGTAACATAATGTCCTAGGAGTGTCATCTGATGAAGATCATCAAAGGTTAGTGCTTCATTTAGCTGTGTTTTGGGTTTTATTGACACAAGTCCTTGCTTGGAAAATGGCTGTGTGATTATTTTTGTCTATGTACTCTCCTAACATAATCTAATGTTTTGCTTTCGCTGTAAAGCCTTTCTGAAATCGGACAATGTTGTTACATCAAGGAGAAGTGTATCTTTAAAATGGTATAAAATAGTTGTATGTTTGAGAAAGTTGAATTATGAGATTTTGTTGTTTTTGAATTTTTGCTGTCCTGATATTTCACTGGCTGTGTCCCGCAGGTGGGACGATAGCGTCCCATGTAGCCCATAGAAGCTAACTATCTTAGCTGGCATGCCTGCTGGTAAGATTGGTAGACTTTAGAAAAGCAAGCAATAACTAAATGTACTGAATAAGACATCGATTTTAGCAGAGATGCAAAGAAGCATATTTAGTTTCTTTAAAAAAAATAACTATCAGTCAGGAGGATACAGGCTCAAGAGGTATGCACAGATTTGCAGAATAATAAAGCATAACGATTATGGCTCTAGATTGCAGGAAAAATGTTTCAGGTGTTTGAAAAATGCTAAATTCTCCAAATTACGGACCGGGGGGCCTTGCCCAGGATCACCCCCCAGCCATCCTCACATACTTTGTGCCCCCTTTGAATTTTGGGTAGCATGACGCCCCAGCTCCCACCTGTCAACTCCCCGCTTCGGCCACACACAGCTGATGTACGGCCAGGCGAAGGGAACACTTAGTCAGGGTTGAAATTAAAAGGTGGACGAGGGGAGGTGTTGAAAGCAAGAGGAATAACAAACAAGTTGAGGTTGTTTTTCTCCTTTATAACTATCAAGGGAGTTTTAAAGATGATTTCTGAGACTTTCTGTGCACAACGGACCACTTCCTGACAAAGGACGATAAGATCATGAAACAAAACTAATAACATAAGGTTTTTGCAATAACAAAAAAGCACATTACAACACAACAAAATTAATAATATATGTATATACACATATATATATATATAGATACATTACTGGTCAAAAGTTTGGACACACCTACACATTCTAGGGTTTTTCTATATTTTTACTATTTTCTACATTGTAAAATAATAGTGAAGACATCAACACTATGAAATAACACATGTAATCATGTAGTAACCAAAAAAGTGTTAAACAAATCAAAATAAGTTTTAGATTCTTCAAAGTAGCCACCCTTTACCTTGATGATAGCATTGCACAGTTTTGTCATTCTCTCAACCAGCTTCATGAGGTAGTCACCCGGAATGGATTTCAATGAACAGGTGTGCCTTGTTAAAAGTTCATTTGTGGAATTTCTTTCCTTCTTAATGCGTTTGAGCCAATCAGTTGTGTTGTGACAAGGTAGGGTTGGTATACAGAAGATGGCCCTATTTGGTAAAAGATCAAGTGCATATTATGGCAAGAACAGCTTAAATAAGCAAAGAGAAATGACAGTACATCCTTACTTTAAGACACGAAGGTCAGTCAATCCCAAAAATGTCAACAACTTTGAACATTACTTCAAGTGCAGTCGCAAAAACCATCAAGCACTATGATGAAACTGGCTCTCATGAGGATCGCCTCAGGAAAGGAAGACCCAGAGTTACCTCTGCTGCAGAGGACAAGTTTATTAGAGTAACCAGCCTCAGAAAATCGGTAAATATCTGCACCTCAGATTGCAGCCCAAATAAATGCTTCACAGAGTTCAAGTTATAGACACATCTCAACTGTTTAGAGGAGACTGCATGAATCAGGCCTTCATGGTCGAATTGCTGCAAAGAAACCACTACTAAAGGACACCAATAAAAAGAAGAGACTCGCTTGGACCAAGAAACATGAGCAATGGACATCAGACCGGTGGAAATCTGTCCTTTGGTCTGATGAGTC
The DNA here is from genome assembly GCF_901001165.1 of Salmo trutta. Taxonomy (NCBI): domain Eukaryota; kingdom Metazoa; phylum Chordata; class Actinopteri; order Salmoniformes; family Salmonidae; genus Salmo; species Salmo trutta. Next base: position 27,467,117 of record NC_042982.1, read on the forward strand.
CAAATTTGAGATTTTTGGTTCCAACCGCCATGTCTTTGTGAGACGCAGAGTAGGTGAACAGATGCTCTCTGCATGTGTGGTTCCCACCGTGAAGCATGGAGGAGGAAGTGTGATGGTGGGGAGGTGCTTTGCTGGTGACACTGTCAGTGATTTATTTAGAATTCAAGGCACACTTAACCAGCATGGCTACCACAGCATTCTGCAGCGATACGCTATCCCATCTGGTTTGCGCTTAGTGGGACTATCATCTGTTTTTCAACAGGACAATGACCTAAAACACACCTCCAGGCTGTGTAAGGGCTTTTGGACCAAGAAGGAGAGGGATGGAGTGCTGCCTCAAATGATCTAGCCTTCACAAGCACATGACCTCAACCCAATTGAGATGGTTTGGGATGAGTTGGAGCCCCGAGTGAAGGAAAAGCAGCCAACAAGTGCTCAGCATATGTGGGAACTCCTTCAAGACTGTTGGAAAAGCATTCTAGGTGACTACCTCCTGAAGCTGGTTGAGAGAATGCCAAGAGTGTGCAAAGCTGTCAACAAGGCAAAGGGTGGCTACTTTGAAGAATCGTTTAACACTTTTTTGGTTACTCCATGATTTCATATGTGTTATTTCATAGTTTTGATGTCTTCAATATTATTCTACAATGTCAAAAATGGGATCGAACCCCAGGCTTTAGTGATGCCGCAACACTGCGATGTAGTGCCTTAAACCGCTGCTCCACTCAGGAGGCCCTATTGGCTACATTATTTAAAATAATAATTTAAAAGAAGACCTTCTGTCTATCCATTAGTGAATGGAGTAGGGGGCCATTTGTGGCAATTGGGAATACTTGCAGCTAAATCCAATATTCTTTAGTAAGAAGGAAGGGTCACAGAGAGGTATGAGTTCAAAGGTCATTGAGGCCACAACCAGTCTGAGACTGAGAGTATTGTAGTGATGTGGTTCTGTCTGCGATAGACTCACAATGGCACTGAAACAGACACATCGCTAAGGACATAGCAACAAGAGATAGTTGACCATTTTTTTCTGTTACCTTTTCCTCTTTATTCTCTCTGTCCCATTTCTCCCAATCCTCTTATTCTCTTTCTCAAAATCTCCCTATCCTTTTTCTCATCCTCTCGATGGTGCCCTCATTTTCTCCCGCTCTCCCTGTCGCCCACATCTCTCCAGCTCCTTTTTTGGTCCATTTCTAATCTCCTTCAGTGACTGTTCTAAAACAAATCAATAGAGCTATAATAGCACTGCGCGTTGTCATTTTTATATCATTAGTTTTCTTTTTCTATGCGCTTACTTCTCATGCATCAAGAGAGGGGAAGGCAGGGGGCAGGAGGAAGGAGTGAATACAGTAGAGCGCCCTCGTAAACTTTATTCAGTATTCTATGAATTTCAGATCAGTTATGTTCCATAATGACACAGCAGTGCAGATGGCAGTGAGGGGGGAGGCGGTAGGGGGAGGGTTATGGGGTACAGGGGTGGCGAAGGAGAAGGAAGAGGGAGAAAAGGGAAAAATCGATAGGAGCAGCACACTTTTCCCCGGCATGGTGGAGAAGGGATCTATTGTGGAGGAATTATGATTTATGTCAGGGTTGGAAGGGCCGTCAGGGTGCGTCAGGGACGGAGGTGTGCGCCAATAATGATTAATGCCCCCCCCTCGGTTCCGGAGACAACCCAGCCTGCACTGTTCTCCCTCTCCTTCCCTCACTCCCTCTCTCTTTCTCCCTCTCTCTCTCACCCCCTTTTTCATTATTTTCCCCTCTCTCAGGTCTCCTATACCTCTCCTTTCATTTACAAAGAAGGCCTGCCCCCTCTCTCTCCTGTCTGTTGGCTGTGCATGGTGTGGGTGATGGATTCTTGGCTCCCCAGCTGTGGGGCTGCAGGACAGGGGCGGTCACTTTTAAGCTGGACGTCAGCACTTTGTCTCTGCCAAGCCTGTCAGCACTCACCACACTGCACGGCAGAGAGGATGCAAGAAGGAGAAAGAGAGAGGGAAAAAGAAAGAGAAAGAGAGAGAGAGAGAGAGAGAGAGAGAGAGAGAGAGAGAGAGAGAGAGAGAGAGAGAGAGAGAGAGAGAGAGAGAGAAAGAGAGAGAGAGACGGGTGAGATGGACAGAGCTATAGAGAGCCACTGATGAAGGGAATGAATAGATGGAAGATGCCTGGATGACGGGACGGAAAGAGAAATGAAGCAAAAGGAGAGGGAGAGCTTGTCTCCTCTGTCATGCCCTGGCTGTGGCAGGCCGTAGAGACAACTCACTGATGTGAGTCTGTCTGTGAGCCTGAAGAAAGAACCATACCATGACATAGGACCTGTAACTGTAGAGCGAACATGGCTCAACCTTAATATCACTCTCAACTGAATGCTAAAAACAGCCCATTTACTAATATCCTACAGTACAGTATAATATCTAAATAATGGTACATCGAGATAATAATAGTACATTGAGATAATAATAGTACATCGAGATAATAATAGTACATCGAGATAATAATAGTACATTGAGATAATAATAGTACATTGAGATAATAATAGTACATATTGAGATAATAATAGTACATATTGAGATAATAATAGTACATATTGAGATAATAATAGTACATATTGAGATAATAATAGTACATATTGAGATAATAATAGTACATATTGAGATAATAATAGTACATATTGAGATAATAATAGTACATATTGAGAGGTCTGCTGAGAGTCTCTCGACTCTTTTGAATACAGTCAACATTGTCCTATTGTTCTTTGCAGAACCAAGGATATCTGAAACACCACTGAATGGGGGTCAAGTCTTCTCAGCGTCCATTTCTATGTCCTTGTGCTTGGTTTCAATTTACCGATTGGTCAACATTAAAAAACTAAAACCAGTAGGGAGCTCATTGCATTGAATACGGAGACAGAAAGGAAAGAAACGTTAATGCAATCTTTTCGATATCACCTTTGGTCCCCCCAAAAAAAGAACATTAAAAGCAGGGGAGATTGAATTTCAATGAGCGATACAGCACACCCAGACATACATAGTCCACGTTGCTACACTTCGTGTGGGCTATTCAAGAAGAAACCTTGGTGTGGAAGGCAGCCTTTGGAACGGAGTCTCATTACTACCTGCGAGGCAGGGGCACCTGGTGAACTATTCTAATGTGTGGCCATGTGAATGAGACTGGGGGTAAGGGAGGTGGGGAGGGGTGAGGGGGGTGTTACAGTCTATTGTGTCCCCCACTACTTGAGTCTATATCTCAGCAGCACTTGAGGATGGGCATCGCTAGCTTTGCAGTTATCTGTTTCAGCCCATTGAGGGTAAGAGGTCACCACTCAAACACACACTCTAAAATAAATCAACTTCTTTACCAGAGGAAAAAGACAAAAGAAAAGCAGGGTAAGAAAATGATCTCAGGCGTCTATTTCCTCTCTGGATGTGAGAGAGCGGGAGGCAGCGGCACAGACAGGTAGGACTGAATGAACAGTGGGAGAGAGAAAGAGCGGGAGGCAGCGGCACAGACAGGTAGGACTGAATGAACAGTGGGAGAGAGAAAGAGAGAGGTAGAAGAATAGATGTGGAGCGCACAAGGGGCACTGGGTACACAAGGGGCACTGGGTACAAAAGCGAGGCTGTGGGGGGAAGGCAGGGACGACAAGGGAGGGAGCGGGGCTGAAAACCTAATTTCCACCCTTCACTGCCTCTCTCTGCCTTCTGTAAGAGATTACCCTACAGCGCACGAGTCGAGGGGGGTGCAGCACCCTTACTGGGGGAGAAGCGGGCGGGGGGGGGGGGGGGGTCGCAAAAGTACACACACACACGAAAATGACATCCTAACAAGTTCATACAGAAAATATACAAAATATACTGATACATATTTACAAAATAACAAATAGAAAATCTACTTTGCAATACCCAACACACCTTTACCTGGCCTTCTATTATCACTGGGTTAATTAAGATATAAATAAGAGAGGAAGAGAGGTGTGTGTGAGGGTACAGGTGTGTGTGTGTGTGTGTGTGTGTGTGTGTGTGTGTGTGTGTGTGTGTGTGCCAGGGCCAGTCCTACCTCACCAATCAATAACAAATCAGGCAGCTCCAGCGAGAGTAGGAAGAATAGAGAGGAATGGAAGGGACAAAATAACTGTTCCTACGCCCTGTCTAAAGCATGTGGACGTCTGTCTGTCTATCCCTCATACCTACACCCACCCATCCATCCATCCCATGTGTGTGTGTGTTTGTGTGCATGTGACTTTTTCTAAAAGTGTCTAGTATGAATGGCTACAGGTAAACACAGGTTTCCTGGCCCTCCAAAGTCTCTCTACCTCCATGTTGTCCTTCAACTCCACACCATCCTCTGCTGCCTCTTCTCTCTTCCTGTTTATTCTGTCTATCACACCACTGGCTTTCAGATCACAGAACTGAAGTTGTTGGAGGGATACTGAGGAGTAGACGGTTATTTCAACTTCGGCTAGGCATATTGTCTGGTATAAGAGCTGCATTTACAATGGAAGCTAGCTGTTCTGCTGCTCAAAACATGTGTCCACAGTGTCAGCTATCAACTGTACATATAGAATGATGCGTGCCGATGATACACATCACCTCAAAGGGCGGACAGTTGAGAAAGGCGAAGCACTTTGTTCAAGAATAGTATACTTTACAGTCAGTGGAGGCTCCTCAGAGGAGGAAGGGGAGGACCATCCTCCTCAATGAATTTCATAACAATAAAAATACTGAAACATTAAAAAAGTTAGTTAGAATAGTATACGTTAAAGTATGTGTTCGTAAAAGCAAGGACATGTTGTAGAGTTGAGCCACCAGATAGCACTTTACGTAACAACAATATCATTGTAAAAGGAAGGCACGATGTTTAGTGATAAGTCACATTATAGTCTCCAGCTGAAGAAGAGACGCTCACATACAATAGCTAGCATTATTTGTTTGTTTGAGCCCAATGAGAGGTGAAATACTGAAAGGGACACTATAGACTGGTGGGTTGACAACGTCCCTATAATGATGCTCGCCCATCTCGGAGGCTAAATGCTTTGTGTTGTTATGAGAGTGAACGGTCAGATAGCTAGCAACAATGACAAGAAGCTGCAATGTGGGGAATCGTATGAGGCTCGCTTCAGCTAGCATCTTGTTCTTGATACCATGTCTTCAGGTCTTTTGACTTATGTCATGTCAATGCTAATTTGGCAAACATTTGCTAGCTAGCTAACCAACCAACAACTGTAACGATGCATTTGAGAGACAACAAGTGCTTGTTGTGAATGTTGTCAGTAATCCTTTGATTGTTAGCCAACCCCGTCTGTTTTGTCCCCAAGTTGCACATGCATCAATTTTGTTGACACCCGTCTATATGGCTCAGCGGTGTCTATGGTACAATAGAACTATACTGTCTATCCAAACCCAAAGGTGCTTTGAAAAATGTTGATTCGATGTAAAGTAGTGGCGGAGCCCTTTAGTACATGGATAATCATGAGCTCATCTATGTGTGGCTAAATATAGGGCTGTGACACTCAGAGTCAGAGGTCCGTGACTCTCGGGCTGGCTGCCGGGAGGCTGCTATTCCACAGTTTGATCTAATTTATTACTGGCTATTAAAAGTGAGGGTTGGTTGGTGATGCTACAGGCTGGTACAGTCAGAAAGAGGAGGGCCGTATTGCATATTGTGTGTGTGGGGGGGGGGGGGGGGGGGGGGTGGCGAGGAAGGATGGGAGAGGGAAGAAGAGAGGTGGTGTCACATCAGCGGTGAAAATGGAGCAGATCCCAGCGGTGAAACTATTAGAGCCTGTGAATTATAAAACTATTAACCAGAATGTAACTTCCAATTAAAAGATGATTCAACACTGAGATCTGATGGATGAATTTTGATTAAGTGAGGACCACATTAGGAGCGTAGGGAGATGGACGCCGGTCGACAGCGCCGCTACTTAAGAGGCAACGGTCTAATAAAGATTTGTCTCTTTTTTGGGCAAATTAAGGTTAATTACTTTAAATAACATGGCTAGAAGCACACAAAAAATAAATGTTTTATTCTCAGGACATTTAAGCTGCAGAGTAGGGGCCATGCTCATCTGGCTGAGAATACCATGGACCTGTAAGTATCGGTTAAGCATGCAATACAGTACACAAACACACAGACGCACACACACTGTTGTGATTACTGATGACGTCTGCCATTGCCCATTGATTGGTCAAACAGAAGAGGGGGGAGCGGATGGTTATAAAGGAACACAGCTGGGACCATCTGCTACAGGCTGCTGTGAGTTTACACACGCTCACAGACCACAGAGTATGCCACTACACTCACACACAAGTTGGGTCAACAGTCCACCTCTTCTTGTCAGTACACCAATACACCAAGAACACAGAGGCTTTCACACACTTCAAATTCACACAGTCATGCCAATTCATACACTATGGTAACTTTTTTTCCAGGCTTATTTTGATACCAAGACACCTCAAAGAAGAATTTCAGCCATATCAACACACAGCCTTAGTGGCCATACTTACTGTCATGTAATAAATATACATTTCCCACTCCCTCGATTTGTTTGTAAGGTCTATGACAGGCGAGCGCAAGCTTTGACCAACGAGGAGAATCGAAGGGGGCTACTCTCGTCGGGTGTTTGGTGGATCCCATTCTGTTCCCCATTTCACACGTTACTTTTACATTTATAGCCGGGGAGTCGAGTCGGTACCAGCCCTTTCTGAAGCGAGAGGGGGAAGAAGGGAGGAGGAGAGGAGAAGAGAGGAGAGGAGAGGGAAAGCTTGTCTGCTGTGTAATTGACAGTGACAGAGAGCAGTCAGCCCTGATTAGTTCAGGCTTGGTAAGCAGTTCATTACCGGCTGGGGTTGAAGGGGAGCGATAGAAAAGGGGAAGAAGAGAGGAGAGGGAGAGGAGAGAAAGAGGAGATGTGAGGAGATGTTGGCTGAGCCTGGCCACTGTATGTCGCATAATTAGAGAATACAGACAGGGGCATTACAACATGGCTGAGTACTCCTCTGGCTTTGGTGCATTCTTTACGCCGTGCGATCACTGTTCTCCTCTGGGTTCCTTGTAGTTAGTGTGGAATAGAATGTGGAACTGGACTGATCTGGTTCTTCAGTGTTTGTAGATGACAGAGTGCTGCAGTGTGATATGGGTAGCTTGCAGCAGACGAACTTGTCAGTGGGCCTATACCCACACTACAAGTTCAATAGGCTGAAACCATAGCAGGAGATAGGGGGGGTGAGGAGATGCTCACAGCAGCTGCTAGGCAAATAACTTATGGAAGTTTTAAATTAAAAAAAGCACACGTCCGTACAGGGCAAACAGGCGGGTGGTGAGCCAACCATGTGCTCTAATGTTCTACTTACCATACGGCACACAGAACTCTCCCCAGCGCTAAGCTCTTGGTAAAACACTGGGGGGTGGGGAGGGGGATGAGATGAGATGTGGACCGAGCCTCACGGTGATGAGTAAACACTACAGGGTCTCTCCCCCCCTCTTCCTCCCCCCCTCTTCCTCCCCCTTGCTTCCTACCTTTCCTCTCCAACTGCCTCCATCTCCTAACCTTGTGGTCCGCATTGTCTCCCCCCAGCCGGCTGAAATCTCCCAGAGCTAGATTCTTTGAGCAGAAGAGTGAGTGAGTGAGTGAGTGTGAGTGAGTGAGTGAGTGAGTGAGTGAGTGAGTAAGAGAAAGCAAAAGGAGAAAAATATCATATTTGTGTATTGCCAGGGAAAGGCAGCCTGATGAAGAACTGCAGAAGCCAAGGCCTGTCCCAAACAGATCCATCATCTAAATTCTAATCAAACATTATTTACAGCTTGTTTTATTTGGGCCTCTTGAGAGACTGTCCCTCCTGCCTCTTTGCCATGGTAACCAGTGTCTCATTTCAGAAGTGTCATGCCACATTATCATCTCTGGCTCACACACACTGCCTGACAACTTCTCCCAGCCCCTGGTGAAAAAATACAGAGCTGTGGGGTCTCTCTCTCGCTCTCTCGCTCCCTCTCTCTTCTAATATTGTTCTATTATTCCCTCTGTTCCTGTGGAAATTCAATGTGTGACATACCTTACCTAATTCGATACAGGACCTCAGACCTGCATCTGTAACACAACAGGAAATATGGATTTAATAATAGATAGAGTACCAATTCTCATCAAAGTCATATAATCTTATACAAATACTAGATACATTACAATGATCGACTATAATTCCAGAATGTGGTAAATGAGTGAATATATGCCTGTATTTATATTCATTTTCTTCTGTAGTATTGGTCCAATGACAAATGTACTGTAAAATCAAGCAAGGCGGCTACTCGGTGGGCCACAATAAAGATGGCAAATTACACAGAGATGCAGACACCCCAATAAAACATATAATTTCAGCCCAAATAAACCACAGGTTCCATTGATTGGAAACCCACTGTTTTGATATCAAGCAAATAAAAAACAATGACAACCCCCTACTCCAGCCCATCGCAAAACATAAAATCTAAATACTGGTGAAGACCTCCACTTAACAGACCCGGTTCATGTATTTCGGCACGCAATGCAAATTAGATGCCGCGGAGGAAAAACCGTGCATCCTCCGCCATCTTAAATAACCAGCATCATTTCAGGGCTTGAGCGATTTGTCGTCCCCACTTCTTCCCGCTGTGTGAGCGGTGGCGTGCGGAGCGGGTACACATCAGCATGGTGGGCTGTGGGCCGGCTGCTGAGGCTGCCCCACTTTCTTCCCCTCCTCCTCCTCCTCCTCCTCCTCGCTCTACAGGGAATGAGATTCCCATCATCAGAGGCTGCAATTTTCACAAAACAATGTGAGATCACATGGCACGGTGGCGAGGCTCGGCAGCCCCTGGCCCCTGAGGTGCCCAGCGTCTATGCAGATTGGGGGATTAATGGCCCATGTGTGTGTGTGTGTGTGTGTGTGTTTCAGGGGGGAGAGTGTAGATTGTGTGTGTGATGGTAGATGTACCACGGTGTACCTTCTAACAAGACAGAGGGTTCAAGCAGGGTAAATGGAGAAAGTAGTCATCTTTCTCTCTCTGCATCCCTCCCTTTAATATCAGTGTATTCAAAAGGAAGCCACTAAGCTGCAAGGCCCCTCTTAAACATGTGAGACAAAGATAAGCAGTGGGCTGTGGTAGAGAGACGCAGAATGAGGGAGCATGACTTTGCCAGGGGAAAGTTTTCTGGCTGACAAACAAAAGGCTCTCGAAGGTGTCACACAGTTTGGGAGGCAGTGTTCCATAAGCATGGAATAAACAGTGCATCAAGACTGTGCATTGAAGCCGTGTGTGTAGAGACTGTGCATTGAGGCCGTGTGTGTAGAGACTGTGCATTGAGGCCGTGTGTGTAAAGACTGTGCATTGAGGCCGTGTGTGTAGAGATTGTGCATTAAGGCCGTGTGGGTAGACTGACTGCATTGAGACCGTGTGTGTAAAGACTGTGCATTGAGGCCGTGTGTGTAGAGATTGTGCATTAAGGCCGTGTGGGTAGACTGACTGCATTGAGACCGTGTGTGTAAAGACTGTGCATTGAAGCCGTGTGTGTAGAGCCTGTGCATTGAGGCCGTGTGTGTAGAGACTGTGCATTGAGGCCGTGTGTGTAGAGCCTGTGCATTGAGGCCGTGTGTGTAGAGACTGTGCATTGAGGCCGTGTGTGTAGAGACTGTGCATTGAGGCCGTGTGTGTAGAGGCTGTGCATTGAGAACGTGTGTGTTGAGCCTGTGCATTGAGGCCGTGTGTGTAGAGACTGTGCATTGAGGCCGTGTGTGTAGAGACTGTGCATTGAGGCCGTGTGTGTAGAGCCTGTGCATTGAGGCCGTGTGTGTAGAGACAGCATTGAGGCCGTGTGTGTAAAGACTGTGCATTGAGGCCGTGTGTGTAGAGATTGTGCATTAAGGCCGTGTGGGTAGACTGCATTGAGACCGTGTGTGTAAAGACTGTGCATTGAAGCCGTGTGTGTAGAGCCTGTGCATTGAGGCCGTGTGTGTAGAGACTGTGCATTGAGGCCGTGTGTGTAGAGCCTGTGCATTGAGGCCGTGTTTGTAGAAACTGTGCATTGAGGCCGTGTGTATAAAGACTGTGCATTGAGGCCGTGTGTGTAGAGACTGTGCATTGAGGACGTGTGTGTAGAGCCTGTGCATTGAGGCCGTGTGTGTAGAGACTGTGCATTGAGGCCGTGTGTGTAGAGGCTGTGCATTGAGGCCGTGTGTGTAGAGCCTGTGCATTGAGGCCGTGTGTGTAGAGACAGCATTGAGGCCGTGTGTGTAAAGACTGTGCATTGAGGCCGTGTGTGTAGAGCCTGTGCATTGAGGCCGTGTGTGTAGAGACTGTGCATTGAGGCCGTGTGTGTAAAGACTGTACATTGAGGTCGTGTGTGTAGAGCCTGTGCATTGAGGCCGTGTGTGTAGAAACTGTGCATTGAGGCCGTGTGTGTAAAGACTGTGCATTGAGGCCGTGTGTGTAAAGACTGTGCATTGAGGCCGTGTGTGTAGAGACTGTGCATTGAGAACGTGTGTGTAGAGACTGTGCATTGAGGCGTGTGTTTAGAGACTGTGCATTGAGGCCGTGTGTGTAAAGACTGTGCATTGAGGCCGTGTGTGTAGAGACTGTGCATTGAGGCGTGTGTGCAGAGACTGTGCATTGAGGCGTGTGTGCAGAGACTGTGCATTGAGGCGTGTGTGCAGAGAAAGCATTGAGGCCGTGTGTGTAGAGACTGTGCATTGAGAACGTGTGTTTAGAGACTGTGCATTGAGGCCGTGTGTGCAGAGAAAGCATTGAGCCCATGTGTGTAGAGACTGTGCATTGAGGCCGTGTGTGTAGAGACTGTGCATTGAGCCCATGTGTGTAGAGACTGTGTGTTTTGAGGCTGTGTGTGTAGAGACTGTGCATTGAGGATGTGTTTTGAGGCTGTGTGTGTAGAGACTGTGTGTTTTGAGGCTGTGTGTGTAGAGTCTGTGTATTTTGAGACTGTGTGCGTAGAGGCTGTGTTTTGAGGCTGTGTGTGTAGAGTCTGTGTGTTTTGAGGCTGTGGGTGTTGAGACTGTGGAAGTGTGGTTCAGTGACAGTGTGCAGAATGTGTGTGTGCGCGTGTGTAATCATGCCTGCGTGCGCACAGCATTGCTGTAAATGTATGCAGTGTGAGCCTTTATGCACAAAGTCTTTGTGTGTGTGTGTGTGTGTGTGTGTGTGTGTGTGTGTGTGTGTGTGTGTGTGTGTGTGTAAGAGAAAGAGAGAGAGCAAAAAAGAGAGACTTGCGAATGAAATTGAGAGTGTGGCTGGTTCCAGGTCCCTGCTGTAATTTCCTGTCAGGCAGCAGGATTTTGCCTTGCCGTGGGCTACAGCTACGGTGGCTGGCTCTGCTGTGGAGCACTCACCTCACTGACCTTCTGTGGGCACTAAGCTGCTCCCTCGTTGGGAGAGGTACTGTGTGAATACTGGACAAACACACACAGGGTCACCAACTGATGCATTTTTTATTTTGTATAGTACATTACATTACATCTTCCGGCTCACATGAAGAAACAACAATAATGAATACGATAAGAACAAGTAGCCAAAAATCATTAGGGCTCAGTAGCCAGAGCTTTTTAGCCAGAGCTTTTTGGGGCAGCAGGTAGCCTAGTGGTTAGAGCATTGGGACAGTAACCGAAAGGTTGCTAGATCGAATCCCTGAGCTGACAAGGTAAAAATGTGTTATTCTGCCCCTGAACAAGGTAGTTAACCCACTGTTCCTAGGCTGTCATTGTAAATAAGAATTTGTTCTTAACTGACTTGCCTAGTTAAATAAAAAATCAAAAGCCAGGATAGGAAATAGAACAGAGCAGGGAATCAGAGTGTGTTGGTTTGTGGCCTGAGACAGCAGCAGGAGAGAAGTGATAGTCTCTCTGCCTCCAATTCATCAGAGAAAAGAAGAAAGGTCCCAACATGAACATGAGGAGCAGTACATCAACTATAAGCTGCCATCTCCTTCTTTAGCACTCACTCTCTCTCTCTCACACACTCCTACTCTCTCTCGCACACACTCTCCTACTCTCTCTCACACACACACTCCTACTCTCTCTCACACACACACTCCTACTCTCTCTCACACACACACTCTCCTACTCTCTCTCACACACACACTCTCCTACTCTCTCTCTCACACACACTCCTACTCTCTCTCTCACACACACACTCCTACTCTCTCACACACACACACACACACTCCTACTCTCTCTCACACACACACACTCCTACTCTCTCACACACACACACTCCTACTCTCTCTCACACACACACTCTCCTACTCTCTCTCACACACACACTCTCCTACTCTCTCTCACACACACTCTCCTACTCTCTCTCTCACACACACACAATCCTACTCTCTCACGCAAACAATCCTACTCTCTTCTCTCTCTCACACACACTCCTACTCACTCTCATTCTCTCCCTCCATCTCTCTTTGTCTGTTTACACAGCTGCATGTATGGTTTTATGACTCTATTCTAAGTACGGCAAAGGAACAGGGATATCACCACATCCCATCCACGGACCGGATCCTCCCCTGACCGTATTGGATGCTTGAATGATGAGTAACCAACAGAACGATATGATGATTCTCTGCAGGCACCGAGAGGCACAGAGGTAATGGTAAGTAAGGGGGAGATGAGGAAAGACTGGGGGAGTCTGGGGCAGCCGTGTACTCAGGCCAGGTGTAAATATACCACAGGCCTTGTCAGAGCAGGTCAAAGCAGGCCTCCTACAGCAGAGGCCCTGACAGACTGCATCTCCAAACACCACAAGACACACAGCCTGTAGTACGGTGTCATACACTGAACACAACACGGTGTTGGAGTGGTCAGAGGAGCCTGGGCCTTTGGATATAACAGTTAAGAAAGGAAGAGTCAGAGAATAAGGATCAGGGTCAGTAAGTTCCTGTTCCCTACTGAAGGTATTGGGATTGTCTATGCATTATGTACTGTATTGGCAACTCATTTAGCGTACTCCTGACAAGCCTGCTCACTCAAAGTGGCTACACATTTCATGGAGCAAATTAGCGAATAACTCATGAACCAAAGTGCTGTCATGTTAAAATGTATGTTGTAAATCCAATTGTGTGTGAGGGAGTGAATAGGACATTCCTATCGATTACTATACAGTATAATATTACCACTGGTGTGGGACATACTACACACTAAACAATGTACAGTATTATTAATTAATAGGTGTAATTGATGGGTGTCATTTCACATAACTACAATTGCAACTACAGCTATATCTACCATGGAGATGTATGAGGAAGAGGCAGGGTGGGCCCATGTTGGCCTGATGAAGAACAGCTCTTGTAGCGATGAGATGCCCTGTAGATTTACACTGCTATTAGATCCACTGAAAAAACACAGTATATATCAGTTTCAAAGCAAAAGGCACAACGACACACACACAGTCTCTCTCTCTCACACACACACACACACACACACATATAGCTGTGCTTATTTCAATCAGGTGACATTTGTTGTTAACGAACACTGGAAAGGAGGAGGTCTGCCACCGGCTAACCTTTCAGCAGTGAATTATAGGAATTTACCTTCATGCTTCAATGCTTTTGCTGTTCGCTACCTTTAGTGTCTAAATCAAAGGTAGGATCTGCTACATTGGCACTTTCCCCATTACAAGGGCAGCTGTCGCACAAGCGTATGATGATGGGTAGCATTGCAGACAGCAGCACACCGCCCAGGAGACATGCACAAGTCAATTCACAACAGCAACTCTGCAATGGTCGTCATATTACCTTCATGTCCCCTTACAACAACAAAATAGTGTGTGTGTGTGTGTGTGTGTGTGTGTGTGTGTGTGTGTGTGTGTGTGTGTGTGAGACACAGAAACTGAAGATACACTTGTGCTCCAGAGGAGGCTCCTCAGAGGAGGAAGGGGAGGACCATCCTCCTCAGTGTATTTCATTTTTTTTTAAATGAAACAAAAAAGTTAGCCTTTTTAGATAAAACTATACTAAATATATTCACGTCACCAAATAATTTAATAAAACACACTGTTTTGCAATGGAGGTCTACAGTAGCCTCACAGCACTCTGTAGGGTAGCACCATGGTGTAGCCAGAGGACAGCTAGCTTCCATCCTCCTCTGGGTACATTGACTTCAATACAAAACCTAGAATGCTCATGGTTCTCACCCCCTTCCATAGACTTACACAGTAATTATGACAACTTCCATAGGACGTCCTCCAACCTATCAGAGTTCTTGCAGAATGAACTGACAGCTTGTCCCCCCCAATCAAAGTATCATTAGAATTAATGTAGTACTGAAGGCATGAGCTACAGCTAGCTAGCACTGCAGTGCATGAAATGAGTAGTTGACTCAAAGAGAGAGAAAGACAATAGTTGAACAGTTTTGAACAAATTAATCTATTCAAAAATGAAGGAGAAGCAGAGGGGGAGATCGCTATATTTCGTCATTTCTTTCTCACTTTCACTTTCTTAGCAAGCAAATGCAGCTAGCTAGTTTAGCATATTCAAACACCTGGCTCGAACAGAGGGATGCTTTGTTAGTTAGCTGGCTATAACTATCCAACACAAGCCTGGAACTCTTCCAAGTCAAGGTAAGCTTTTGGTTTTACTAATTTATTATCACCCGGGCCCGTTGGTGTAACTGCTAAACTGCTTACTGACTATACTGTATGATTGAAGGGGGTTTACTGACGCATTAGTTCTATTAACTATGTTGACTATGACGTTACTTTAGCTGATATGGTGACAACAATGAAAGTTTTTTAGTCCACAAATGAATGGAAAAGGTGAGAGGAGGAGAGTGCATAGATGCGAGAAGGAATACAACGTGGCTGCTAAGAAAATGAACTGTGTTTTCGTGTGATCATGTAGTAGCCTAAAACGTTGTTACATTGAACTGGGTAAATGGAATATGAAAGACATTCATTCAATATGCTGTAATAGAAATAAAGCCATTCTCATTAAAAAAATAATCATCCTCCCTCATCTTCAGCGGCACCAACCGCCGCTGGTGTGCTCCTATGCAAAAAAATGAACTGCATTTTGAAAAGATGACAAAAACTGCAAGTATGAAGAAACGTAAAACTTTCTGAAGTCGTCATCAACCCTGCTACCAACAAAACCTGTGTTCGAAAGACTTAAAAATAAGATGGTAACAAAAGATATTGAAAAGGTGGGACACTGAAAACAGAGATAGTTGTCCTAGGGGCGATAAGATAAAGAACCAAAATCGAAAATATTACAGATTATATATTTTTTGCCTCGGGAGAGCCGAGCGACTGACTTAGTCTGATTTCGCAAAACTCGACCCGTCTCTTCCCCAAGACGTCTCTAATTTATTTAACGGCTCAACAGGTAATTCTTTCCCTGCAAAATGCTGATTTCTCTTCTCACAGGCTCCTCTTCAGCATGTATTCTAATTACCGGTGGCTCGCTTTGATCCGAGTCCTGCTCCAGCTTCCCTGGGATCTCATTTCATTAAGGAGCCTCGTCTTTTCGTTTTTGGCATGCTACTTATTTTCAGAGATAGAGCTTCTGTTATGGAAGAGGGAGGGAGATGTAAAGAGGTAGGTTGTGAATGATAGTGCTAGCTGGTAAAAACAAAAAGGTGGGGGGTGAGGTGAACGCTGTCGGAGCGCTGCATGCCATGATGTTTTCCCAAGTCGGTCGGATATGTGCTGGGCGGCTCCAAAACACTGTCCGTAGGGGCTTGGGGGAAACGAGAGGTGGGGCTGCAGGGGGAGGCGGGGGTTTGAAACGGATTAGCTCTGGCGTCCGAGTCAAGATTACCCCATTAAAAGTTGGAGTGGAGGGTTAAGGAAGCTTTCGTTGTCTACGCTGGCTGATGTTAAGTGCTTCTGGAATTTTGCGCCTCCCAAATCAATCACAGCGTTAACACGTACTGTATAGCATACTGGACATGCTGTAGGAGATGTCTCAAAGCAGGGGATGGCAGGGGATGAGCCGGGAAATCATTTTAACGGCTCTTTGTTCATTCAGAGGCAAACTAAGGCCTTTACGTCAGAGAGCTGGGGAAAAGTGAAAAGGACAAATCCCCTACTAAAGTATCTCTGCTCTTACTGACGTATCCTCAACCATACAGCATATACATACATGATCAAAAGTATGTGGACAACTGCTTGTCGAACATCTCATTCCTAAATCATGGACATTAATATGAAGTTGGTCCCCCCTTTGCTGCTATAACAGCCTCCACTCTTCTGGGTAGGCTTTCCACTGGATGTTGGAACATTGCTGTGGGAACTTGCTTCCATTCAGCCACAAGTGTATTAGTGAGGTCGGGCACTGATGTTGGGCAATTAGGCCTGGTGAGCGGTCGGCGTTCCAATTCATCCCAAATGTGTTTGATGGGGTTGAGGTCAGGGCTCTGTGCAGGCTAGTCAAGTTCTTCCACACCGACCTCGCTTTGTGCACGGGGGTATTGTCATGCTGAAACAGGAAAAGGCCTTCCCCAAACTGTTGCAACAAAGTTGGAAGTGCAGAATCATCTAGAATGTCATTGTATGCTGATCTGTTCACTGGAACTAAGGGGCCTCACGCGAACAATGGAAAAACAGCCCCAGACCATTATTCTTCCTCCACCAAACTTTACAGTTAGCACTATGTATTTGGGCAAGTAGCATTCTCCTGGCATCTGCCAAACCTAGATTAGTTCGTCAGACTGCCAGATGGTGAGGTGTGATTCATCACTCCAGAGAATGTGTTTTCCATTGCTCCAGAGTCCAATGGTGGCGAGTTTTTCACCACTCCAGCTGACGCTTGGCATTGCGCATGGTGATCTTAGGCTTGTGTGAGGCTGCTGTGCCATAGAAACCCATTTCATGAAGCTCCAGATGAACAGTTATTGTGCTGACGTTGCTTCCAGAGGCAGTTTGGAACTTGGTAGTGAGTGTTGTAACCGAGGACAGCCAATTTTTACGCACTGCGTGCTTCAGCACTCAGCAGTCCCGTTCTGTGAGCTTGTGTGGGCCTACCACTTTGATGCTGAGCCGTTGTTGCTCCTTGACGTTTCCACATCACAATAACAGTACTTACAGTTGACCAGGGCAGCTCTAGCAGGGCAGAAATGTGATGAACTGACTTGTTGGAAAGGTGGCATTCTATGAAGGTGCCACGTTGAAAGTCACTGAGCTCTTCAGTAAGGCCATTCTACTGCAAATGTTTGTCTATGGAGATTGCTTGGCTATGTGCTCAATCAATTTTATACACCTGTCAGCAACAGGTGTGGCTGAAATGGCCAAATCCACTAATTTGAAGGGGTGTCCACATACTTTTGTATATATAGTATATGTTATATGCCTACATTGTTTTTCAACAGAAAATACCATTGTGATACACACCCCCCCCCCCATCTGATCAAAAGCCTAAACCTAAACCTGTATGACTGGATGACTGCATTATTCCAGTGACTAAGTCCCAGGAAGGGAACAGACAGGTTAGTCTATAACACCACTATACTGTATTGAGGAAGACATTCCCAGGAGGACAGCATTATCTCCTGGGAGTCACAATCAAGCTCTCTGCATGTTATTACCCACAAGTCTATTCTTCAGGATAGAAGCAAGTAGGGTTGAAATGAGTCCAGTGTTCTTCTGTCTCCAGCCTAGTTACAACAGGGAGCAGGAGGGGGATGTCAGAAAGGCTTGACGGTCGGACAGACGGAGAAGAGGTCCACGTTATCTCTCCATGACAGGACAGTGCCGGGCATTTCCAGAGCATCGTTTTCAACCTGCGACAGCTCGCTGTGCCACCATTAACACAGTGTTAATTAAACCACAACTCGTTCTCTCAGCATGGGGCCTGAGCCTGCCATTTACAACAACTTTACCTCACTGGTAACACAATACACATACACTCTGCAGACAGACAGACACACACACAGACATGCTGAACAGTTAATCAAATGGCAAGCCGGTCTATTTGCATTGACCCCCTTTTTTTTGTTGCACTGGTTCAATGAACACTCACTAGACTCTACCCACACATACCACATTGACTCTCCAACACACACACACACTCACAAACACACTCTTCACTCACACACTCTTCACACTCACTGCTACTCCCTACCTACATGTACATATTACCTCAATCACCTCAACTACCTTGTACCCCTGCACATTGACTCGGCATCGGTACTACTTGTATATAGCCTTGTTATTTTATTGTGTTACTATTTCCTTTCTAATTTATTTTGCACATTTTTGTTACTTTTTAACTCTACATTATTGGCAAGGGCTTGTAAGTAAGCATTTCACAGTAAAGTCTGCACCTGTTGTATTCGGTGCATGTGGCAAATACAATTAGATTTGATTCATAAAAAGAGCAGCCTTTCAAACAGCTTCACTGTATTTTGGGAGAAGCAATTTGATCACACAAAGGCTTTCCTTTGATGGCCAATTATAGGAGCTCTGTCTAATACTAATGACAGAAAGACCATCTTAAAACCACCATACATATCTGCAGAAACTGGAGTATTACTGTACAATGAGCTATGCATGACAAAGACTAACAACACAATGCACACAGCTTGCGTAAGACTCCAAGGCACAACAATATGGAAGGACATGGGTGGCTTTTTCACAACACGGGACCACACAGGAGGTGGGAGCAGGGATGGGGGGGACTATCTGTCTGTCCGTCTGTCTGTCTCCACAGAAGGTCACAATGGGGGGGGGGGGGGCGACACCCACTACGACAGGCTGACCGGTGCCGCCGTGCCACACAGAGTCCCGGTAACACGGCCGGTTGCTCTCCTCCTCCTTCGTCTCCGCTGTCAGATATGCTAGCCTGCTTTACCTGCTGCGATTCCATTAGCAGGCTGCCTGTTCCAGCACTCAAGTGTTTCTGTAGCATATTAAACAGATTAATAGAACAATGCTCCAGGGAGGGAGCGGCCTGTCAATCTCGGGTAAAAAACAGAAAAGCAGAAAATTAAAAAGCCCATGGCTGAACTCCAGCACTGATAAACGCGCTGGAATCTTGCATGGAGAGAAAGGGGGTGGGAGGGACGGACGGACGGATTGAAAAACACGGATGTTAAATATTTATTCTCCTATCCTGCTTACTGGACATACACACAGGGACACCACACACAGATGTACGCTCACGCCCACACATTCATTAACCGAGCTGCTACTGTGGTGACCAGAATGACAAGGAGGAAAACACACAAGTACATACTGTAACAACAAGAACACAATGAACCTTCCGTTACACCAGGAGAGTCTGCATTTTATAGTTTACTTGGATACACCATAATCTACATGTTCCTTGTGTTCCAGATGCATTCTTTTGCATTTCATGGCTTTCCTTTGTTTATTACTCGACAACTCCCTCTGTTGATTCAATGTAAATTCAAAGCAAATCCAGAGTGCCTCCCTGCATTCTTCCATCCTCTCTTTTCTGATGTGAAGGAATACATATCAGAGGAATGGATCTGTGGACCGGCATGCGCCTGGTTGGTGTAGGAGGAGAGGAGCGTCCCCTCGTGACATCTAGTCTCATCCTGTGAGATTGGAGAGAAAATTCAATCTGGTGCAGCAGTCTGTTTCTGGGCGAGATACTGGGAGATTGAGTGAGCTCTACAGAGACCCGAGAGGCTGCACTCCTGTCTTTAGATTCACAGGCATGACACTCGCAGACAGAGAGAGAGAGAGTGAGACAAAGGCCGAAGACAAAGCCCACATAAGGACAGCCAAAGAGCAGGCAGTGCGTGTAATGTGTGTGTGTGTGTGTGTGTGTGTGTGTGTGTGTGTGTGTGTGTGTGTGTGTGTGTGTGTGTGTGTAGGGGACCATTGGGGCAACGATGCAAAGAAGCGGGTGGCAGATGAAGTAAATTATTCTCTGGGAGGACGGAACAATATATCATAAACTCAACCCATTTCAACAAATCACCATTGGGAGCCATAAAAACCTGCAACCTTTCAGCATTCATCTCATTGTTTTATCTTCAACAAAACGGATCTGAAACTAGACAATAGTGTTAGCAAAATGGGACAGAAATCAAGCAGAGGCAAAACGCAGGTACAGTACTGATCTCACGGATGTCGCAAATCATTTTTAATGGTCGTCATCTGATGGTTCATTACGTTAAACTATCCTGGCTAATATCCTCTAATCCATGGCTCTCCCATGTCCTGAGGCTATGAGCTCAGAGAGAGGAGGGGGGCGGCGGTGGGGAGAGGGGGGAGGCAGTAGCCCAGTGTATAAGCAGGTTAATTGCCCTGGAGCAGAGTCTGGTTGGGTTGCAGAAAGAGGAGCCCGTTTTAGTTTAATTGTAAATCGTCCCGTTCTGTAACCCTGTACTGTTCTGTTCTGCGCCAGCCAGGCACACAGACAGACTGACAGGCAGCACAGAGGCAGGCAGGCTCGCAGGCGGGCAGCCAGTCAGTCAGTTCCAGGGGCAGCACCGAGGCAGATAGGCTCGAAGGCAGACGGTCAACCAGTCAGTCCCAGAGGTAGCACAGAGGCAGGCTCACAGTCAGGCAGGCAACCAGCCAGTCAGTCCCAGGGGCAACACAGTGGCATGCAGGCAGGTAGGCAGGCGGGCAGCCAGTCAGTCCCAGGGGCAGAACAGAGGCATGCAGGCAGGTAGGCAGGCGGGCAGCCAGTCCCAGGGGCAGCACAGAGGCATGCAGGCAGGTAGGCAGGCGGGCAGCCAGTCCCAGGGGCAGCACAGAGGCATGCAGGCAGGTAGGCAGGCAGGCAGGTAGGCAGGCGGGCAGCCAGTCCCAGGGGCAGCACAGAGGCATGCAGGCAGGTAGGCAGGCGGGCAGCCAGTCCCAGGGCAGCACAGAGGCATGCAGGCAGGTAGGCAGGCGGGCAGCCAGTCCCAGGGGCAGCACAGAGGCATGCAGGCAGGTAGGCAGGCGGGCAGCCAGTCCCAGGGGCAGCACAGAGGCATGCAGGCAGGTAGGCAGGCGGGCAGCCAGTCCCAGGGGCAGCACAGAGGCATGCAGGCAGGTAGGCAGGCGGGCAGCCAGTCCCAGGGGCAGCATAGAGGCATGCAGGCAGGTAGGCAGGCGGGCAGCCAGTCCCAGGGGCAGCACAGAGGCATGCAGGCAGGTAGGCAGGCGGGCAGCCAGTCCCAGGGGCAGCACAGAGGCATGCAGGCAGGTAGGCAGGCGGGCAGCCAGTCAGTCCCAGGGGCAGCACAGAGGCATGCAGGCAGGTAGGGGTCTCACTGACTGTATGTGATGACGCGTGGTTGAGCGGGTTGTGTGCTCGGGGTGAGAGCGCTGACACACAGCGCCACCTAAAGGAGGGAGATGTAAATAGCTGTGCTCCTCGCACACATCAAGACAAACCCCTTTGATCTAAACATTTACACACAAGTTGGTTCAGTAGGAACACTATACTCTCAGTTATCAGATGATGTGTAGGTTCTTGCATTCCCCAAAGGAAGTGTGAGTTCTCCAGTGCTGAAGATAGATGCAGCCTAAGGAATCTTAGCCACACTGTTTGATCAAAACAAGTGGCTCTGAATCTTCTAATATTTCTATACCACCTGTACTGGGGTCTGTCTCCGCCATCTTGACCTTCATATGGATGCCCTCTACTGCTCCATCCCAGAGCTCTATGCTCTCTCCCCATCCACACACAATTCAAGCCCCCCTCCTATCTCTTACCCTCTGAGCTGCCCTCCCTCTCCTCTCCTACCTCCCTCTCCTTCCTTCCATTCCTTCTTTGCATTCCTCTCCTGGGCTGGGTCCTGGATCACAGCCTGCTCGGGCTGCCCGGCCGGCCCTGTCCGTTTTCATTCCCCTCTGAGAGGACAAGTAATTTGGGAGAGAGGGGAGCAGATGACCAATGGCTTTTGACCTTTTCTCCCTCAATATAACTCCTCCGCGCCGCGCCGAGAAAGTGGCAATCAGACTAGGCAGAAGTGACACCCTGATCTGAGCATGGCCGAGCCCCACACAATCACAGTGTCACTTACCATCAATATGCGACTGTGGGCGGGTGGGTTGGTGGTGGAATGGAGGGTGAGAGGTGGGTTAGCTTAGCTGTGGTGCTGCACAGGTCAAAGCCAGGGCTCCCCTGACAACACACACACACACACAAATTTGGCTCAAGTCTTTGCAGGACAGCAAAGACTAACTGCATGCTTTCTCTTTGCTCCAGAAAGTCATTTTTCTGTTTCACCAACTACAATAAGGTTACCATTTGATGCCAGTTAGTCTTGGGCTTTCATTTCAATGTAAATGTTGCAGTGGGGACTTGTGAGGTGGAGAAGCAGGGGCTTTTGTGAGGCCTCACCGTCCAATCGGAGCAGTTGAGCTGCGGTACCAAAGACCATCCCCACTATGAAAGGATTCATTCAGTCATTCATAGCAATAGATTAGAGTGTCCATCACGGCGTCTTCAGATTCCAGACGAGTGAATTACATAAGCCGGGGGAAAATCACAGGATAGTATTTCACTGCCTGCTCAATATGAGGCAGTTTCATGACTGTTACTGTCAGATGTGGCACGTGTGTGAGGAGGAGGACGTAAGCCAGTGTGAAATACAATGAAACGCTGTGCACTCTGGGAACACATGTTAGAACATGAGCCGCCATGAAATAGACTGACTTACAGAGTGGTTTCAGGAAATACACTGTGGAGTAGTGGGCTCTGTTCTGTAAGCCACCAAAACAACCACGTCTGGACACCGGGGCCACAGTGAGCGTGGCTTCCTAGTGGAACAAAGTATTGTGGGATGCAAACAAAGTATGCACAGTTGTGGATTAATCTGCATTTAAACCAAGGAAATATGTAAAGAGGAATTATATTACAGATTATTTTTCAAACCACCTTAACTAAATGTCTCGGTGGAGCTGAGGGAAGAGTTTGGGATATAAGGAAGCAAATCGTATGCCCAACTAAAGTTGTTCTTCAGGCATGCGTTTCCATGTTGAGAGGAGAGACAGAAAGAACAAATCTAAGTGATGATATGCCTCAAAAGGGGGCATTATCATTTGAAAAGATCCCGTCAGTGTGGCTTCGTCCCCTCTGTGCTGAAAATGAAATTGTCTGATGTGCAACATTTACCTTTGGCGCGCTTGGCCCTGATCAGGCGCGAGGGTCGCGGCTCCACGTGTGCCTCCAATTTACACATCGCACTGCTCTGCATTTCAAAGGATCCCCAGCGCCAGCCTCCTGTTAGCAATCGCTATCTGGGTCCCGCCGCGCGGAGGCAAGATTAGGCCAGCTGGAGAAACTGCTCGCTGCTCTACACTCCCGTTACCCCCTCCACACACCCCATTTACATTTTCATATTAGATGTTCCTCCCCTTTTCATCCCTCCTTCTCTTTCTTCCCCCTCCTGGGCCTAAACTAGCATGTCCTCCACACACCTTTCTCTCTAGCTCTCTCCTTTCTTCAGATGGGCTGGAGGAGAGAAGGATATCGCCACGCATTGGAGACAACTCTCTTTCTCTCTCTCTAATGGAATAATTAATGAAACTTTTGATGTAAAAACAAATAATGGAGTTCCTTAGCAGTGCAGCTTTCAAGTATTTCATCTTTTAGAAAGAGAGCATGTTTTAGCATAACATAAATAGATCAAAGAGTTACTCATAAATCTGAGTTGGGGAAAAAAAACGCATTCAAACAATATTACCAAATTAAAGTTGGAGATAAAAAGGAGTTCACAGGCTCTTATGAGATTGTGAGTTGTTCTGTGAATTTGCAACCAAGCCCGAAACATCGTACAGCGAATCCATGATCTAAGGTTTTGCACTTCAAAAGTGCAAAAACTTCTAAATACAGACTGTCTGAGAAAGACATGAGAGCCAACTAACTGCTACTCTCTCCCTGCACTCCTCTAAAGCATGTATATGCTGAGGAGATAATGAAATGAAACGGGCATGAAGAAGACGGCCCTGACACTCTGACTCCATCAGCAACCAAGTGAGGGGGGTGGTTGTCAATTCTGAAGCAGGCCACCTCTCTCTCTCCCTCCTAGCTCCCTCCTTCCCTTTCTATCTCTCTGAGATGGACTAGATGCTTATGGAGGAGAGAGGAGAGTTTTATTATTTGGGAGGCGGTCCAGGCTGAGACGAGAACCCTCCATTCTGAATACCTGTCTCACTGGCAGACCTCGTTTACTCTGTTTGAGGGAGAATCTCATTTAGAGGGACGCTGGATGGACTTGCAGCCCAAAGAGAAAGGGAGAAAGAATCAGAGAGAGTAAGAGAGAGAGAAATAGAAAGGAAGAGAGCTAAGGTGATGCATTGCTCCAGTAAACACCCATGACTCACCCTGCATATCAAGGGCAGGGAATCACCAGCTCTCTGTCCTATTCTCATTGCCTTCACGTTGAACAAACACTGAGGCTTCACTTCTCCTTCTGTAGGTCTGGCTCTGCAGAGATGAATAATCTCTCACTCCCAGCCCATAGAATGCACTACATTATATCAAGTCGTCTTAAGGTGCCATATAGCATCAATACAGTATTGTGTTCCTTGGAGGGCGCCATATCCCGTTGGGTACATCCAATAAACTAGAGGTCTTTCAAACTCCAAACATTGCTTGCTTCCAATAAATTGAAGGGATACAAGGAAAAATAAGAGTGCTAAGATATTTGAGCCTGTGAATGTGTAAATATCTGTTTGTGCTTGGATGTGAGCATGCAGCAGAGGAGGAGAGATAAGGAGAGAGGAAGGCAGAGAGGGAGAGAGGGAGGCAAAGAGGGCGATAGGGAGGCAGAGAGGTACAGAGGGAGTAAGGAAGGCAGAGGGGGAGGGAGGGAGGGAGGTAGGGAGAGAGGCAGAGAGGGAGGCAGAGAGGGAGAGAGGGTGGCAGAGAGGGAGAGAGGGTGGCAGAAAAGGAGAGAGGAAGGCAGAGAGGAAGACAGAGAGGGAGGCAGAGAGGCAGAGATGAAGGCAGAGATGGAGAGAGGAATGCAGAGATGGATACAGAGAGGGAGGCAGAGAGGGAGGGAGGCAGAGAGGGAAGCAAAGAGGGAGGGAGGCAGAGAGGGAGGGAGAGAAGGAGGCAGAGAGGGAGAGAGGAAGGCAGAGAGGAAGAGAGGGGGCAGAAAGGGGGAGAGGGGGGGGCAGAAAGGGAGAAAGAAAGGCAGAGAGGGATGCAGAGAGGGAGAGAGGGGGGCAGAGAGGGAGACAGGCAGAAAGGAGGCAGAGAGGGAGAGAGGAGGCAGAGAGGGAGAGAGGGAGCAGAGAGGGAGAGAGGGAGGCAGAGAGGGAGAGAGGGAGGCAGAGAGAGAGAGGCAGAGAGGGAGGCAGAGAAGCAGGCAGAGAGGCAGGCAGAGAGGGAGGGAGAGAGGGAGGGAGAGAGGGAGGGAAGCAGAGAGAGAGAGAGGGCGAGAGAGAGGCAGAGAGGGGGAGAGGATGGCAGAAAAGGAGAGAGGAAGGCAGAGAGGGAGGCAGAGATGGAGAGAGGAAGGCAGAGAGGGAGGCAGAAAGGGATGCAGAGAGGGATGCCGAGAGGAAAGCAAAGAGGGAGGGAGGCAGAGAGGGAGGCAAAGAGGGAGGGAGGCAGAGAGGGAGGGAGGCAGAGTGGGAGGGAGGCAGAGCGGGAGGGAGGCAGAGAGGGGGAGAGAGAGGCAGAGAGGGGGAGAGAGAGGCAGAGATGAAGGCAGAGAGGGAGGCAGAGAAGGAGAGAGGAAGGCAGAGGGATGCAGAGGGAGAGAGGATGGCAGGAGGCAGAGAGGGAGGCAGAGAGGGAGGCAGAGAGGGAGGTAGAGAGGGAGGAGGCAGAGAGGGAGAGAGGTATGCAGAGAGGAAGGCAGACAGGGAGGCAGAGTGGGGGAGCGGGAGAGAGGGAGGCAGAGCGGGAGAGAGGAAGGCAGAGAGGGAGGGAGAGGAGAGGCAGAGAGGGAGGGAGAGGAGAGGCAGAGAGACTCATTTTACATTTTCTGCATGTTCCTGATGGCAGACGCCTGACCTTCAGCACAGACACGCTTGGGTGGTTAACAGAGCTCAAATTACGTCCGTTCCAAAGGACTACATGAAACAGCCAGTACGCTTTAAAGTTGTTCAATTAGATTATCCTTTTCATTTCTTTCTTCTAGTGTGCAATCAAGGGACAGACACACCACCAACAACCAAACACGCTGGTGCATATGCTGCCAAGCACACACAGTGAGGGTGAGGGAGGGGAGGGAGAGAAACTGTAACCAATCGTTGCAGCAGCTTCAGGATAATGCAAGTTTGTCCAGACCTGGACACAGAAAGCCTTAATGTGGAAAAATGTTGTCTTATGATGAATAAAATGAATAACAAGAAAACTTGTTTAGAAAACAGAAATTATATACATTTGAGGGAATATGGGGGAAATGATTCTATTTATTTGTAACGACCAATTACTAATGCAACTCATACTGTATGTGTCTCTGTTAAAAAATGATCAATTCCAGGGTGCTCATGCTGACACACACACACACCCCTCTCTCACACTTCGCTGTGATTCCTTCTCTCTGTGACTGATGCTGCTCTGCATCCCACCATCCTGTCGAGGTGACAGTCATTTGGACTGAAGCTCATCACACATTAACATTCGGCTGTGTGCGCGCGTGTGGAAAAGGGAGGGAGTGGGTACTTTCAGGGGATTTGCAGTAATTATATGACAAAATGCTGGCGAATCTCTCTGGTGCTGAATAGAGGCCCACGGGTCAGAGGATTGGAGCACTCTCGACTGGGTAATTTGTAAATGTCATTCCAGGTGGGGTCCTCTGTCAAAACCAGTCCAGCCAGCAGGGAGGTAAGGGTGGGGGAGTGAGGGTGGAGGGAGGGAAGGAAGGAGGGAAGGAGGCTAGAAAAAGGAAAGCACAGCAACCTTTAGTCATGCAGATTATTCTAAAACAGATGCCAGGTCTCCCTCCTTCTGAAGGACTGGTCTGCTGCGGTCTGCTGGGCTGCTGCTGACTGGGCAGGGACTTCCTCATGCAATATGCAAACATATTGTATGTTCAGTCAAAATGTTCATGAATGATACAAATATGTTCATGGTCATCTAATACTACCGTAGTTGTTTTGACAATAGGCCTATGAGAGGCAATATGGATGTTGATTCCAGGCCGAAAAATATTTGGATTTTGTTGTGTGACACATAATTCATTTGTGTGAGCGTGAATAGTGTGAATATCCGTGTTTTTCTGTGCCTGCTCTTAACAGACAGGTGATAGAGGTAAGACGTGGGGGAGTATAATTAGGTGTGTGTTGTCAAACGAGACCAACAACAGAGCGTGTTACTCCGGCTTCAGATAATCACTGCGACGCGTATAGCCCAAGCATCAATCGATGTGCTATTACCATTATCTTTTAAAAGAGCTGGCTCATTTCCCTTTAAGTGGCCGATCAGTGTTGCCTCTAAAACAGGCCATTAGGGGCCGCCTGGCCTCCCAACATGCCAGCCCAGGTGTCTGGGAGTGACACCCACCACCTTCAGCTACCCTAGCCCCATTCGAGGGGATGCATGAGGGGCCAGGGAGGAGGCATGCCTGGGTCACCCTCTCATCCACCCCATGGCCATCATCCACAGTACAACAGAGTTGGTCATTCATATGTAACCATGAAGCCATGGTGGTTGGGCATGCATTCTGAACAGAAAGCGTCAAGGACTCTATCTGGCACAGTCACTAGATGAACGCACTAGATTGAGTCACAATAAGGTGTATACTGTTTGCTCTTACCCACTAATTATTTATGTATATATATATATTGTCTACTATGAACACGAATACAATAAGGAGAAATCAATGGCTTCTTAAATACATGTAACATATAGCCGAGGTTGACTTTTAACATTGGTGGTGGGCAGCTGTGGAAACCTTCAAAAATGTTAAGAAATCCCCTCAATGTGAATGTAATGTGAGCAGTGTTTGATTGTCTGCAGTGTGTTAATTACCGGGCTAGTGAGACGGGAGCTACAGTAACTTAAATGCATGAAACCAGTGACCCTCAGAAGATGCCAATCAATGGCCACCACCAGAAACCCTATGTCTCCTGCTAATTGAATTTCATTGAAACCAAGGCTGGGGTCTTCTAGTTGTAATCTGTGTCGCTGTTTACTCAACAGATTAATTCAGTTCCATCCTTCAAGGCAACACAATCCTTCATATAAAATAACAAATATTGAGCTTGAAGACCCTGTCCATGGACATGAGCCACCAAGACGGGGCATTGACAGAAGTAGTGTGTTGCAATGGTAATATTATTAAAAGCTGTCACCAATGGACAGCCATCTGCTATCAGAAACAGATCAAGGACAGAGTGTTATAGTGGAATGGAGAAAAGCAGGGCAGCCTACAATTAAGAAAACAAAAGCAAGAGAAAACTCAGTCTCATCCAACCCAACAGAGTTGAAGAGATCTAGCCGCGTTAGAAAAAGGAGGCCCATTTCTTTTTAAAAAGAGAGGGAAAGGACAAGTACATTTCCTGCAGTGGTTGGCAGAGGCACTCATTGGTTACTTTTATGTCTTGGTAGTGGGAGGAAAGGCACTATCAGACTATTGGTGTTTATTACAGGGGGCATTAATGGGGCCTGCTGAAGTGATGTTATACTGGTTTCTGTCTGGCTGCACCACGCCACACTGCACTGCTCCATTCGTCACCCCTCCATGGCTGATTGTTGCAGTAGGTGCCTGTGATAGCTACTATTCTGTGTGCTCTTAAAACCTTTGCCTTGAACCAAACTGCTTGCCTGCCTCTCCCCAAACTATCTGGTGATTCTGAACACCCCGTCCTCTGGTAAAATAGATAAATATAAAGAGGTCTATGAATGCCCTGGCAGGTCCTTATATTGGCCCATCTAGAGAAACAGGGGAACTATCAACCTGAGGCATGTGCTAGGCCAGGCTTGATGTCATTTTAGATTTACACTGTAACCCTTCAACCCCCGTCTTCCTCTTAAATTCAAAATTGGGAATCCGCAACTTCCACGTCCAACGCATGAAGTGCCCTTCAGATCGGTGAACCAAGCTGTGAAATGGAAAAAGGACCTAAGCAGCCGTTAAGATTATGACCACTTGAATTAACTCAAGGCTAATGACTTTAGCACAGGTGTGAGTTTAACTAACTAGGCGACATCACAGGGAGTTAGTTACCCATGAACATTCCCTTTGTCATGATAAACAGTAGCCGGGCAGTCTGGGGAATCTGCCTGCACTGTATTTTAGGCTGTATCAGAGGGATAGGGAGAGCGGTGTGGGTGTGTGTGGGGTAGAGAGAGGGTCCCAGTCCCTCCACAGTGCAGGCCTGACTGCAGGCCCAATCCACTGAGAACCTCATGCCGTTGGGGACCATCCCATTTGAATGCTCTGGCTTTCTTTATCAGTGGCACAAGTGGTGCAGAAAAATTGCTTGGGATTAATTTGGGGGGCCTGTGAACACACAGCTGGGATCAGTGATACAGCTTCCTCAGAGGTGGTGCTCCTTAAATACTGGGTTTACCACGCTTTTATTAAAAGGCTGGGCTGCCCCATTGAAGTGTATATTTTTCCCAAGCCGGAAGTCGATGGTGCAACTTGAAATGGCATTTAGAAAATGATAACATACACTTACAAAGCGATATAGGATTTTACTCTCCCTCTTTAGTTGTGAAGCGTGCCATCTCCCCCAAGCACACAGGATCACAGTGTGATGTGTAAATAACTACACTATGATATGTGTAGATAACTACAATATAACAGTGTGATTGTGTAAATAACTACAGTAGGATTTGTGTAGATAACTACAATATAACAGTGTGATGTGTAAATAACTACAGTATAACCACGGTGTGATTTGTGTAGATAACTGCAGTATAACGCGGTGTGGATTTGTGTAGGTAACTACAGTATAACGCGGTGTGATTTGTGTAGATAACTACAGTATAACACGGTGTGATTTGTGTAGATAACTACAGTATACACATTGTGATTTGTGAAGATTACTACAGTATAACACATTGTGATTTGTGAAGATTACTACAGTATAACACATTGTGATTTGTGTAGATAACTACAGTATAACACATTGTGATTTGTGTAGATTACTACAGTATAACACATTGTGATTTGTGAAGATTACTACAGTATAACACATTGTGATTTGTGTAGATAACTACAGTATAACACATTGTGATTTGTGAAGATTACTACAGTATAACACATTGTGATTTGTGTAGATAACTACACATCACACTGTTATACTGTAGTTAACTACAGTATAACACATTGTGATTTGTGTAGATAACTACAGTATAACACATTGTGATTTGTGAAGATTACTACAGTATAAGGCGGTGTGATTTGTGTAGATTACTACAGTATAACAGTGTGATGTGTAGATAACTACAGTATAACACATTGTGATTGTGAAGATTACTACCAGTATAACACATTGTGATTTGTGAAGACTACTACAGTATAACACATTGTGATTTGTGTAGATAACACAGTATAACACGGTGTTGATTTGTGTAGATAACTACAGTATAACGCGATGTGATTTATGTAGATACTACAGTATAACACATTGTGATTTGTGTAGATAACTACAGTATAACACTGTGTGATTTGTGTAGATAACTACAGTATACGCGATGTGATTTGTGTAGATTACTAAGTATAACACATTGTGATTTGTGAAGACTACTACAGTATAACACATTGTGATTTGTGTAGATAACGACAGTATAAACACGGTGGTGATTTTGTTGTAGATAACTACAGTATAACGCGATGTGATTTATGAGATAACTACAGTATAACACATTGTGATTTGTGTAGATAACTACAGTATAAAACACGGTGTGATTTGTGTAGATAACTACAGTATAACGCGATGTGATTTGTGTAGATAACTACAGTATAACACATTGTGATTTGTGTA
Source organism: Salmo trutta (assembly GCF_901001165.1). Lineage (NCBI taxonomy): Eukaryota > Metazoa > Chordata > Actinopteri > Salmoniformes > Salmonidae > Salmo > Salmo trutta. The sequence continues at coordinate 27,497,945 of NC_042982.1, forward strand.
GATAACTACAGTAACACGGTGTGATTTGTGTAGATAACTACAGTATAACGCGATTGTGATTTATGTAGATAACTACAGTATAACACATTGTGATTTGTGTAGATAACTACAGTATAACACGGTGGGGTGATTGTGTAGATAACTACAGGATAACGCGATTGATTTGGGTGTAGATAACTACAGTATAACACATTGTGATTTGGTGAAGATAACTACAGTATAAACACAGTGTGGAGTAAAAAGTATAGGGGCTCCACTTCTGTCCAAAAATACATACATTTTGTTGTAGCTCAACACTAACACTCAGTGCACCACTAGAGGTTCTCCTCCACAGTGTGTCTGTGGTTCTCTGTGGTTCTCCTCCACAGTGGGTCTGTGGTTCTCTGTGGTTCTCCTCCACAGTGTGTCTGTGGTTCTCTGTGGTTCTCCTCCACAGTGTGTCTGTGGTTCTCTGTGGTTCTCCTCCACAGTGTGTCTGTGGTTCTCTGTGGTTCTCCTCCACATTGTGTCTGTGGTTCTCTGTGGTTCTCCTCCACCGTGTGTCTGTGGTTCTCTGTGGTTCTCCTCCACAGTGTGTCTGTGGTTCTCTGTGGTTCTCCTCCACAGTGTGTCCATGGTTCTCTGTGGTTCTCCTCCATAGTGTATGTTGTTCTCTGTGGTTCTCGGTGGTTCTCCTCTATTGTGCATGTGGTTCTCCTCCCCAGTGTGTATGTGGTTCTCTGTGGTTCTCCTCCACAGTTTGTCTGTGGTTCTCTGTGGTTCTCCTCCACCGTGTGTCTGTGGTTCTCTGTGGTTCTCCTCCACCGTGTGTCTGTGGTTCTCTGTGTTCTCCTCCACAGTGTGTGTTGTTCTCTGTGGTCCTCCTCCATATGTATGTGGTTCTCCTCCACAGTGCGTCTGTGGTTCTCCTCCATAGTGATGTAGTTCTCCTCCATAGTGGGTCTGTGGTTCTCTGTGGTTCTCCTCCACAGTGGGTCTGTGGTTCTCTGTGGTTCTCCTCCACAGTGTGTCTCTCTGTGTCCAGTGAGGAGTAATGGAGCTAATGAACCAGGCCAGCTCTTAAACATCCTGACACCCGGCCCACTTTGATTGACTGTTGTTGCTGCCTTCAGCCTAGAGTTGCACATCTGCCAGCTGACAGTGCTGCAGAACTGCTGGAGTAGACACTGGGCTTTGAGCACCAGTCTGCAGCACCAGACGAGCTATCAATGGCCTCTTCAGCTGAATGCACACGTACACATAAAACACACACAAACAAATACAGGGGCACACACACACACACACACACACACACACACACAAACAAAATACTAGACTTATCATCTGTCCGTTTCCTTAATGCTGATGACAGCATATCCATTTCTGTAGGAAAGGCTCCAGAACCACGCTGATATGGTCTCTCTTATAGCCGACACACTCCAGCAGACAGCAGCTTGCTTCCAGCAAAAAGGTTTGTTTTATGTGGAAAACGATATCAAAGTGAAATACTATTGAGGGGTAAATCAAATATGTGGTGCGGGGAGGAAAAAATAAAGTTTCCCATTTCAAAGTCATTTCCCCCTGAATGTTATTCTAACGCTCTTAATAACTGACGCTTTTTTATGATGTAATAGGACACTGAAGACATCGGCAGTTGGCTCCCCCGAGGCGAGAGATAAAGTGGTGGACAGGCTCAGGAACTACCAAGAAAGCACGGTTCCACAGAACCACACCGCATTACTAACACTTGCAAAGGTCACATTCAAATAAGCTTTGCATTGGTTACACACACACACACACACACACACACACACACACACACACACACACACACACCACACAACACACACACACACACACACACACAACACACACACACACACACAGAGAGAGAGAAATGAGTGGTAAAATTCACAGATATAAGAAAGCACTGCTGCATGAGTCCCGTTTCATTCTACAGCACATAGACTACTGTGTTATGTGCATCACTCAGGGCATATAGTGATGACAGGGAGTGTTTACTGAAGACTTCGTCTATAAAAAGACACAGCAATGCTCTGCATCATTGGTCATTCAATGTCCTATTGATATTTCAATCAGGTGTTCAAAGGGAGACAAGAGTAGATGAAGTGAGACAGAGAGTGAGAGAGAGCGAGAGAGAGAGCGAGAGAAAGAGGGATAGAGCAAGAGAGCGATAGAGAGCGATAGAGAGCGATAGAGAGAGAGAGAGAGCGAAAGTGAGCGAGAGAGCGAAAGATCGAGAGCGAGAGAGAAAGAGAGTGAGAGAGACAGCGAGAGAACATACCAAAAAACAATTAGGCAACAACAAATTCAATCCCTTTTAGACAATTTACCGGACAAAACGTTCCACTGTAAAAGCGAAGATGTAAACTTGGCAGTAGAAAATCTTGACAGTGTATTTGACCTCTCAGCTTCCTTATCAAATCAAAAAATGTCTGACAGAAAACGGAAGAAAATGGAGAACAATGACAAATGGTTTGATGAAGAATGCAAAAACTAAGAAATTGAGAAACATGTCCAACTAAAAACATAGGAGACCCAGAAAACCTGAGTCTACGCCTTCACTATGGTGAATCATTAAAACAATACAGAAATGCACTATGGAAAAATAAGGAACAGCACCTCAGAAATCAACTCAATGTAATTGAAGAATCCATAGAATCTAACCACTTCTCTGAAAATTGGAAAACACTACACAAACAGCAACACGAAGAACTATCTATCCAAAATGGAGATGTATGGGTAAACCACGCAAAAAACATATACATGATCAAATACAAATCTTAGAATTAACTATTAAAGACTTACAGAACCCACTGGATTATCAAATTACCTACAGGACAAAATACAAACCCTCCAACCCAAAAAGGCCTGTGATGTTGATGGTATCCTCACTGAAATTATAAAATATACAGACAACAAATTCCAATTGGCTATACTAAAACTCTTTAACATCATCCTTAGCTCTGGCATCTTCCCCAATATTTGTAACCAAGGACTGATCACTACAATCCACAAAAGTGGAGACAAATTTGACCCCAATAACTAGCTGTGGGATATGCGTCAACAGCAACCTTGGGAAAATGCTCTGGATTATCATTAACAGCAGACTCGTACTTTCCATTCCTCAGTGAAAACAATGTACTGAGCAAATGTCAAATTGTCTTTTACCAAATTATCGTACGACAGACCACGTATTCACCTTGCACACCCTAAGTTGACAAACAAAGAAACCAAAACAAAGGCAAAGTCTTCTCATGCTTTGGTTGATTAAAAAAAGCCTTAGACTAATTTGGCATGAGGGTCTGCTATACAAATTGATGGAAAGTGGTGTTGGGGGATATATATATATATATACAATTACACACACACACACACACATACATACATATATATATATATATATATATATATATATATATATGTGTGTGTGTGTGTGTGTGTGTGTGTGTGTGTATGTATACACATACATATATATATATATACACACACAAATATACATACACACACACACGCATATATACACTGCTCAAAAAAATAAAGGGAACACTTAAACAACACAATGTAACTCCAAGTCAATCACACTTCTGTGAAATCAAACTGTCCACTTAGGAAGCAACACTGATTGACAATAAATTTCACATGCTGTTGTGCAAATGGAATAGACAACAGGTGGAAATTATAGGCAATTAGCAAGACACCCCCAATAAAGGAGTGGTTCTGCAGGTGGGGAACACAGACCACTTCTCAGTTCCTATGCTTCCTGGCTGATGTTTTGGTCACTTTTGAATGCTGGCGGTGCTTTCACTCTAGTGGTAGCATGAGACGGAGTCTACAACCCACACAAGTGGCTCAGGTAGTGCAGCTCATCCAGGATGGCACATCAATGCGAGCTGTGGCAAGAAGGTTTGCTGTGTCTGTCAGCGTTAGTGTCCAGAGCATGGAGGCGCTACCAGGAGACAGGCCAGTACATCAGGATACGTGGAGGAGGCCGTAGGAGGGGCAACCAACCAGCAGCAGAACCGCTGCCTCCGCCTTTGTGCAAGGAGGAGCAGGAGGAGCACTGCCAGACCCCTGCAAAATTACCTCCAGCAGGCACAAATGTGCATGTGGTCTGCTCAAACGGTCAGAAACAGACTCCATGAGGGTGGTATGAGGGCCCGACATCCACAGGTGGGGGTTGTGCTTACAGCCCAACACCGTGCAGAACGTTTGGCATTTGCCAGAGAACACCAAGATTGGCAAATTCGCCACTGGCGCCCTGTGCTCTTCACAGATGAAAGCAGGTTCACACTGAGCACGTGACAGACGTGACAGAGTCTGGAGATGCCGTGGAGAACGTTCTGCTGCCTGCAACATCCTCCAGCATGACCGGTTTGGCGGTGGGTCAGTCATGGTTGTGGGGTGGCATTTCTTTGGGGGGGCCGCACAGCCCTCCATGTGCTCGCCAGAGGTAGCCTGACTGCCATTAGGTACCGAGATGAGCTCCTCGGACCCCTTGTGAGACCATATGCTGGTGCGGTTGGCCCTGGGTTCCTCCTAATGCAAGACAATGCTAGACCTCATGTGGCTGGAGTGTGTCAGCAGTTCCTGCAAGAGGAAGGCATTGATGCTATGGACTTGCCCGCCCATTCCCCAGACCTGAATCCAATTGAGCACATCTGGGACATCATGTCTCGCTCCATCCACCAACGCGATGTTGCACCACAGACTGTCCAGGAGTTGGCGGATGCTTTAGTCCAGGTCTGGGAGGAGATCCCTCAGGAGACCATCCGCCACCTCATCAGGAGCATGCCCAGGCGTTGTAGGGAGGTCATACAGGCCACACACACTACTGAGCCTCATTTTGACTTGTTTTAAGGACATTACATCAGCCTTGGAAAGCATGGTCAGCCTTAGAAAAATGCTTATTGAAATTCTCAACTATCGTGGATTTATTGGTGGTGACAGTGTTTCCTAGCCTCAGTGCAGTGGGCAGCTGGGAGGAGGTGCTCTTATTCTCCATGGACTTTACAGTGTCCCAAAACTTTTTGGAGTTAGAGCTACAGGATGCAAATTTCTGTTTGAAAAAGCTAGTCTGGTGCTACTGTCACCAACCAAGGAGGGCCTACAGCAGCACCTAGATCTTCTGCACAGATTCTGCCAGACCTGGGCCCTGACAGTAAATCTCAGTAAGACCTAATAATGGTGTTCCTAAAAAGGTCCAGTCGCCAGGACCACAAATACAAATTCCATCTGGACGCTCAGTGAGCATGGCCTTGCTATTGAGAAAGACCGCCACAGGCAGACCTGGCTCTCAAGAGAAGACAGGCTATGTGCACACTGCCCACTGCACTTGCTAACCTCCTGCCAAATGTATGACCATATTAGAGACACGTTTCCCTCAGATTACACAGACCCACAAAGAATTTGAAAACAAACTCGATTTTGATAAACTCCCATATCTACTGGATGAAATACCACAATGTGCCATCACAGCAGCAAGATTTGTGACCTGTTGCCACAAGAAAAGGGCAACCAGTAAAGAACAAACACCATTGTAAATACAACCCATATTTATGTTTATTTATTTTCCCTTTTGTACTTTAACCATTTGCACATCGTAACAACACTGTATATACACATTATTTTGTAATTGCTGAGTGAAATATTTACTGTTAATTTTTATTGTTTAATTAACTTTTATATATTATCTACTTCACTTGCTTAGGCAATGTTAACATATGTTTCCCATGCCAATAAAGCTCCTTGAATTGAATTGAGAGAGAGTTAGAGAGAGCTAGAGAGAAAGAGAGAGCGCGAGACTATAGGCAGTCAAAGAGAAAGACACCAACAAAGAGGAGAACAGAGAACCAGAATAAACAGAGTGGTCAGGAGGAGTAGAACAATGTGGGTGGGTTACATTACGGTGATCCAGCCAAGTAGGCAGGCAGTGTGTGAGGAAATGGTCTTGCCAGCCACCGCTGCTGTGTGGCGGTTGGATTTAGAAAACATGTCTGAAAGCAATCAAACAATGTCTGGCCCAATCTGCGCCCTCATCACGATAAGAGGCAGCAGTAAGGCTGGCTGGGGGAGAGGATGGCGAGTTGGCCGCTCTCTAATCAGAAGCCGGACTGGCGTAATTGCCTGCTACAATCTATCTCTGCCACCGCCGGCCCCCAGCCTTTCACACATATTAGACAGGGGCCCGGTTCATTTCAATACGCCTCGCTGAGCGCCGTCAAGTGAAATTGGCAGGGTAAATAGGAACTGCTGTTTATTTCCTACTACCACACACACACACACACACACACACACACACACACAAATACATCCACATCATCGGTTGTCGTATTCAGGCTAAACAGGGGAGTAGAAAGAGAGTGCCATTAGCTCAGGCAGAATCAACACCGACTGACAGAAATTACTGTCAGCGGGGCAGCCCTGCACGGCGTGCCGCAAAACAATGGAGGGGGCGTCCAAATTAAAGCACAATAAATCACAACGTGTTTAACTGCGCAGAGCGACCAGGAGTCTTGCCTCATTCTGGAGGAATGGGGTGAGGGTAGGGATTTTTTTTTTTTTAAACCATTTTTTTTTTAACCTTCATTTAACTAGGCAAGTCAGTTAAGAACAAATTCTTATTTACAATGACGGCCTACCTCGGCCAAACCCTAACTGCGACGCCCTATGGGACTACCAATCACAGCCGGTTGTAATACAGCCTGGAATCGAACCAGGGTCTGTAGTGACGCCTCTAGCACTGAGATGCAGTGCCTTAGACCGCTGCGCCACTCGGGAAGGAGCATGAGTGTATGTGTGTGTGTGGGCGGGGGGGGGGGGATTATTGACAGCATCCCACCCCACACACAGCATTAAGGGAACGGGTCGAGGAAAAGCTCATAATGGGAGGCAAGGCTTATTCTGCGTCCACCTCAAACCAGCTTCAACCACAAACACTTCAACTACACTGGGAACAGTTGAACATTGTTAGCGATACTCCTGGTTTCTCTTAACTGTGATTTTCATGCAAGGATTCAGGCTATTTTTCTAAAATATGACATTTCAATTTCATAAAATGATTGGCCAGAACAGTGGCCTCGACAAAGTGCTGAACTGGGAGACACTACACAAATCTGTACAAAACATTCTGATCAGTGTAAACTGATGAACAACATCAGGGGTGTGGAGGGGCACTTTAGCATAATGGTAGCAGTCCATGAAAAACCTGTCCCATACCAGACAACACAATCACTATACTGGATCACCCATAAATGACAACACACAAATTACTACACCAACAAAAGAATGTTGACCAAAAGGTGGTCGAAAAGGTTCATCGTACAAAAATATGATTCAAGGTCCTTCAGGAGTGTATAGATGGTGCCTTAGTATCTGTCATTTTAAATCAAATGGCTTTGTCCATAAAGTCCCAGTTCTCTTTTTTATATGAAATAATTGTGTTGTGAGGCTGGGTGCAGTGAACTGCAAATGTGAAACACAACATTTTGACAGAAAGGACAGAGGAGTATTTTATATCATTTTTCTAGGGCACTAGCAGTGCTTTTATGAGGGTCCTTGTGGTTTTTCAATCAGCAATAACAGCAGTATTTGGTGACTACCACTCGGAGAGACGCTCTCACAATGATATTTGAACTCCAGGTTCAAAAGGCCTGAGAATCATTCAGCCTCTCTTTTTTTGGTCGGTATGTTCGCCTGTCTGCTGAATGCACCATTTCACACAGAATGGAGGCCCTTTCAAAATAGACCTAGTCTAACTGCCATTTCTAAAACTACTTCTTATTACTTAAAAGATGTTTTGAGGCGTCTTTTAAATTGCAATGGGTCTGTCAATTGGCAGGACCCTGAATTATTTTTGCCGGAGAAGACAGGCAAACAATTTTGAACTCCTCCGTCTCCCTGAAAGGGCATAAACCATTTCATTTTGAGAGGGATGCACAGCATTTTGTGGGGCACTTACCTCTGGTGATGGGGCTTGGGTGTTTCAAAACCCACTCCAAGAAGCAGTTATGTCTATTGTCTACAACTGCTGTGTCTCTGATACTACATCTGCAGTGCACAGAAATGATAAGGATTTGACTGACCAGAGTCATTTCTCTGCTTATTGAATGCCCACCCTGAACAACCCTAAGACAACAGGTTCACCATTCAGACCATGCATCCCTCTCCAGTGCAGCACGGCTGTTATAGGAGACTGTATGGCCAGTCAGTGTAGGCTAATGCACATTGAAAAAGAGATTCTCACACAGACCTTTCCACATTATGGTGAGTTTAAATAAACAGTTAATGATGACTAAGACCACACAACAGGGCAGTTTTAGTTTCAAAACTGTATAGAACTGGATTTGTTGCACCGTGTAGCCTTCATAAATGTTAACTTAACAGAAAATGTTCTGAAAATAGGTATGTTAGTTGGATTAGTGATATTCCCATCCAAGACATCATCAGGCTTTGGAGTATGCATTGGTTAAAATGGCAAGAGGATGTCCTTAACAAAGAAGCCAATGTCACAGTGAGGACTCTGTCACGTTCAGCGGCACTCAAAGAGCAGGAGGCATAAGAGACATTACATTGTCCTTTGCCATGCATAAATCAGCTAGTAACTGCTAAATCAATGCTACTTATTGTAAAACAATGGACAGCAGAGCATGCCAAGTGAACACCATAGCCACCGATCCCCTAACACACACACTGCCCATTTCAGCATATTACTAAACCCTGACATGCTTGCTATCATCAAGGACCTCAGCCACCCGAGCCACAGCCTGTTCACCCCCTACCATCTAGAAGGAGGAGACAGTACAGGTACATTAAAGCCAGGACCGAGAGACTGAGAAAAAGCTTCTACCTCCACGCCATCAGACTGTTAAACAGTCACCACTAGCCTTAGTCACTGTCCTAGCCGGCTACCACCCGGTACTCTATCCTGCACCTTACAGACTGCTGACCTACGTACATTGAACAATGGACACTTTAATAATGTTTACATATGGTTTTACCCACTCTATATATACAGTGTTCTAGTCATTGAACACGTGTCACTTTAATAATGTTTACATACAAAACACACCATTAAAAAGGTACAGTACCAGTCAAAAGTTTGGACACCTACTCATTCAAGGGTTTTTCCTTATTTGAATATTTTCTACACTGTAGAATAATAGTGAAGACATCAAAACTACGAAATAACACATGGAATCATGTAGTACCCAAAACATGTTAAACAAACCAAAATATATTTTATATTTGAGATTCTTCAAAGTAGACATCCTTTACCTTGATGACAGCTTTGCACACTCTTGGCATTCTCTCAACCAGCTTCACGAGGTAGTCACCTGGAATGCATTCAAATTAACAGGTGTGCCTTGTTAAAAGTTATTTTGTGGCATTTCTTTCCTTCTTAATGCATTTGAGCCAACCACTTGTATTGTGACAAGGTAGGGGTGGTATACAGAAGACAGCCATATTTGGTAAAAGACCAAGTCCATATTAGGGTAAGAACAGCTGAAAAAAGCAGTGTGGAAAAGGTCAAGGGTCTGAATACTTTCCGATGCCACTGTGTATATACATCCTTATTCTAAAATGTATTAAATACCACATTTCCTTAGAAATCTACACACAATACCCCATAATGACAAAGAGAAAACAGGTTGTTCGATTTTTTTTGCAAATGTATTACAAAATAAAAAACAGAAATATCTTATTTACATAAGTATTCAGACCCTTTGCTATGAGACTCGAAGTTGGGCTCCGGTGCATCCTGTTTCCATTGATCATCCTTGAGATGTTTCTACAACTTGATTGGAGTCCACCTGCGGTAAATTCAATTGATTGAACATGATTTGGAAAGGCACAAATCTGTCTATATAAAAGGTCCCACAGTTGACAGTGCATGTCAGAGCAAAAACCAAGCCATGAGGTCATGGAGCGCCGAGACAGGATTGCGCCAAGGCACAGATCTGGGGAAGTGTAAGAAAATAATTCTGCAGCATCGAAGGTCCCCAAGAATACAATGGCCTCCATCATTCTTAAATGGAAGAACTTTGAAACCACCAAGATGCTTCCTAGAGCTGGTCGCCCAGCCAAACTGAGCAATCAGGGAAGATGGGCCTTGGCCATGGAGGTGACCAAAAACCCGATGGTCAATCTGACAGAGCTCTAGAATTCCTCTGTGGAGATGGGAGAACCTTCCAGAAGGACAACAATCTCTGCAGCACTCCACCAATCAGGTCCTTATGGTAGAGTAGCCAGACGGAATCCACTCTTAAGTAAAAAAGGCACATGACAGCCCGCTTGGAGATTGCCAAAAAGCATCTAAAGACTCTCAGACCATGAGAAACAAGACTCTATGGTCTGATGAAACCAAGATTGAACTCTTTGGCCTGAACGCCAAACGTCACATCTGAAGGAAACCTGGCACCATCCCTGCGTCGAAGCATGGTGGTGGCAGCATCATGCTGTGGGGATGTTTTTCAGCGGCAGGGACTGGGAGACTAGTCAGGATCGAGGGAAAGATGAACGGAGCAAAGTACAGAGAGATCCTTGATGAAAACCTGCTCCAGAGCACTCAGGACCACAGACTTGAGGGAAGGTTCACCTTCCAACAGGACAACAGCCCTAAGCACACAGCCAAGACAACGCAGGAGTTGCTTCAGGACAAGTCTCTGAATGTCCTTGAGTGGTACAGCCAGAGCCTGGACTTGAACCGATCAAACATATCTGGAGAGACCTGAAAATGTCTGTGCAGCAACACTCCCCATCCAACCTGACAGAGCTTGAGAGGATCTGCAGAGAAGAATGGGAGAAACTCCCCAAATACAGGTATGCCAAGTTTGTAGCGTCATACCCAAGAAGATTTGATGCTGCAATTGCTGCCAAAGGTGCTTCAACAAAGTACTAAGTAAAGGGTCTGAATACTTATGTAAATGTGATATCAATAAAAATAATTATGAGCAAAAAATCTCTAAAAAACTGTTTTTGCTTTGTCATTATGTGGTATTGTGTGTAGATTGATGAATTGAAAAAACAATAAAACCATTTTTAGAATGAGGCTGTAAGGTAACAAAATGTGGAAAAAGTCTAACTTTCCGAAGGCACTGTGTGTGTGTGTGTGTGTGTGTGTGTGTGGTGTGTGTGTGTGTGTGTGTGTGTGTGTGTGTGTGTGTGTGTGTGTGTGTGTAATATATATATATATATACTGCTCAAAAAATAAAGGGAACACTTAAACAACACAATGTAACTCCAAGTCAATCACACTTCTGTTGTTGCCGTAGGAGGGCAACAACCCAGCAGCAGGACCGCTACCTCCGCCTTTGTGCCAGGAGGAGCAGGAGGAGCACTAGCAGAGCCCTGCAAAATGACCTCCAGCAGGCCACAAATGTGCATGTGTCTGCTCAAACGGTCAGAAACAGACTCCATGAGGGTGGTATGAGGGCCCGACGTCCACAGGTGGGGGTTGTGCTTACAGCCCAACACCGTGCAGGACGTTTGGCATTTGCCAGAGAACACCAAGATTGGCAAATTCGCCACTGGCGCCCTTTGCTCTTCACAGATGAAAGCAGGTTCACACTGAGCACGTGACAGATGTGACAGAGTCTGGAGACGCCGTGGAGAACGTTCTGCTGCCTGCAACATCCTCCAGCATGACCGGTTTGGCGGTGGGTCAGTCATGGTGTGGGGTGGCATTTCTTTGGGGGCCCGCACAGCCCTCCATGTGCTCGCCAGAGGTAGCCTGACTGCCATTAGGTACCGAGATGAGATCCTCAGACCCCTTGTGAGACCATATGCTGGTGCGGTTGGCCCTGGGTTCCTCCTAATGCAAGACAATGCTAGACCTCATGTGGCTGGAGAGTGTCAGCAGTTCCTGCAAGAGGAAGGCATTGATGCTATGGACTGGTCCGCCCGTTCCCCAGACCTGAATCCAATTGAGCACATCTGGGACATCATGTCTCGCTCCATCCACCAACGCCACGTTGCACCACAGACTGTCCAGGAGTTGGCGGATGCTTTAGTCCAGGTCTGGGAGGAGATCCCTCAGGAGACCATCCGCCACCTCATCAGGAGCATGCCCAGGCGTTGTAGGGAGATCATACGGGCACGTGGAGGCCACACACACTACTGAGCCTCATTTTGACTTGTTTTACGGACATTACATCAAAGTTGGATCAGCCTGTAGTGTGGTTTTCCACTTTAATTTTGAGTGCGACTCCAAATCCAGACCTCCATGGGTTGATAAATTGGATTTCCATTGATTATTTTTGTGTGATTTTCTTGTCAGCACATTCAGCTATGTAAAGAAAAAAGTATTTAACAAGATTATTTCTTTCATTCAGATCTAGGATGTGTTGTTTAAGTGTTCCCTTTATTTTTTTGAGCAGTATATATATACACACACACACACACACACACACACACACACACACACACACACATACATATACACAGTACCAGTTAAAAGTTTGGACACACCTACTCATTCAAGGGTTTTTCTTGATTTTGTAGAATAACAGTGAAGACATCAAAACTATGAAATAACACATATGGAATCATTCCAGGTGACTACCTCATGAAGCTGGTTGAGAGAATGCCAAGAGTGTGCAAAGCTGTCATCAAGGCAAAGGGTGGCTACTTTGAACATCTAAAATATATTTTGATTTGTTTAACACTTTTTTGTTTACTACCTGATTCCATAAGTGTTATTTCATAGTTTTAATGTCTTCACTATTATTCTACAATGTAGAAAATAGTAAAAATAAGGAAAAACCCTTGAATGAGTAAGTGTCTCCAAACTTTTGACTGGTACTGTATATATTCTGGTCTCTGATATTTCTTAATTCTTCATGATTTTGTGTGTACTGTTTTTTTTGTATTTGTATTGCTAGGTATTACTGCACTGTTGGAGCTAGAAACACAAGCATTTTGCTGCACCTGCAATAACATCTGCAAATCTGTGTACGCGACAAATACAATTTGATCTGATTTGTCTGTGTCTTACACGACTACTATTTGAGTGCAACCATCTTTCTACTAAATTAATTGAGCAAAACACAAAATGCAGCAGAGGAGCATGATACACTGGCTAACTATGTTGTGTGCTGTAGACTGGTGCTCAAAGCCCAGTGTCTACTCCAGCAGTTCTGCAGCACTGTCAGCTGGCAGATGTGCAACTCTAGGCTGAAGGCAGCAAAAACAGTCAATGAAAGTGGAACGGGTGTCAGGATGTTTAAGAGCTGGCCTGGTTCATTAGCTCCATTACTCCTCACTGGACACAGAGAGACACACTGTGGAGGAGAACCACAGAGAACCACAGACCCACTGTGGAGTGGAACCACAGAGAACCACAGACCCACTGTGGAGGAGAACTACATACACTATGGAGGAGAACCACAGAGAACCACAGACACTGTGGAGAAGAACCACAGAGAACCACTGAGACACTGTGGAGGAGAACCACTGACACACTGTGGAGGAGAACCACAGACACACTGTGGAGGAGAACCACTGAGACACTGTGGAGGAGAACCACTGAGACACTGTGGAGGAGAACCACTGACACACTGTGGAGGAGAACCACTGACACACTGTGGAGGAGAACTACATACACTATGGAGGAGAACCACAGAGAACCACAGACACTGTGGAGAAGAACCACAGAGAACCACTGAGACACTGTGGAGGAGAACTACATACACTATGGAGGAGAACCACAGAGAACCACAGACACTGTGGAGAAGAACCACAGAGAACCACAGACACTGTGGAAGAGAACCACTGAGACACTGTGGAGGAGAACCACTGAGACACTGTGGAGGAGAACCACTGAGACACTGTGGAGGAGAACCACTGACACACTGTGGAGGAGAACCACTGACACACTGTGGAGGAGAACCACTGAGACACTGTGGAGGAGAACCACTGACACACTGTGGAGGAGAACCACTGACACAGAAAAAAATAAAGCAGTATTACACCATGTACACTAGATCATATAAACATTTGTTGATAATACAACAGTCATTTTGAAAGGTTTTTCATATGCTTAAATGAGTCATGAACGTCAAAAATATTTGTGTATTGGAGACACAATGTGTTTTGTCATCACAGAAATAAATGCAATCATGTCCAGAAACACCCTAAAGCATTATTTTTAACACTTTTTCTGTGTGTATAAAAGCGCTATAATGTATTTTCTTCTTGTCTATAGGGGCATAGAGATTCCAGCTCTGAAAATAACAGAGCCAATGCAACATTTCTCTACGGGTCCTATAGGTTCACAGCTCCATCTAGTGACTGGTATGAGGCATCATACTATTTCCCGAATGTATGGAAAACTTCAGGTGCCTGAATCTAATACAAAACGTGCAAGGCATTGAGTTCAATGAAGCACCTGAAGCACAAAACATGAAATAAAATTTGAAAATACAAAAATATATTCCAATATTCACAACACACTGGCAAGTTCCTGTCTTGGAGCTCTAAGGACAATTCATTTGACCTCTTGGCTTGGTTTTTGCTCTGACATGCACTGTAAACTGTGGGAACTTATATAGACAGGTGTGTGCCTTTACAAATCATGTCCAATTAATTGAATTTACCACAGGGGCACTCCAATCAAGTTGTAGAAACATCTCAAGGATGATCAATGGAAACAGGTTGCACCTAAGCAACATTTTGAGTGTCATATCAAAGGGTTTGAATACTTAAGTAAATAAGGTATTTCTAAAAATCTGTTTTCGCTTTATGGAGTATTGAGTGAAGATTGATGAGAAAACATGTTTATTTAATCCATTTTAGAATAAGGCTGTAACGTAACAGAATGTGCAAAGAGTCAAGGGTCCTGAATACTTTCCGAATGCACTATAAAGAGTCACCTGTCTATCAGCCATGTTGTAATGAACACTGGCTATGGCAGCTTTACATTCAACAGTCAACCTGCCTATCTGAGGAGTAGAGCAGAAGAGTGAAATACAGAAATATAGATCATGCCTGTACACCCATCACACCCCCACCCAGGTCTCCCCTCCTCCCCCACTGAGTTCCACAGTCTGGGCCTGCTGCTGCTGCCACCACTGCACCGAGAGGGAATTTACATTTTAATAGGCAGAGCTGCTCACCGCCTCCGAATGAGGGTATATGCTCAGCTGAACAGCAGGAAATGCACCCTACTGCAGAAGTTTAGAATGAACCCCGAGACAATTCCTGAGGCACACAGACGGGAAATTATATTTTTTGCCCAGTAGTCTATCTGTGGAGCTACCACATCGTATACATAAACACACATGATATCTGTGGAGCTACCTCATCATATACATAAACACACATGATATCTGTGGAGCTACCACATCGTATATATAAACACATGATATCTGTGGAGCTACCACATCATATACATAAACACACATGATATCTGTGGAGCTACCACATCATATACATAAACACACATGATATCTGTGGAGCTACCACATCGTATACATAAACACACATGATATCTGTGGAGCTACCACATCGTATACATAAACACACATGATATCTGTGGAGCTACCACATCATATACATAAACACACATGATATCTGTGGAGCTACCACATCATATACATAAACACACACATGATATCTGTGGAGCTACCTCATCATATACATAAACACACATGATATCTGTGGAGCTACCACATCGTATACATAAACACACATGATATCTGTGGAGCTACCACATCGTATACATAAACACACATGATATCTGTGGAGCTACCACATCATATACATAAACACACATGATATCTGTGGAGCTACCTCATCATATACATAAACACACATGATATCTGTGGAGCTACCACATCGTATACATAAACACACATGATATCTGTGGAGCTACCACATCGTATACATAAACACACATGACATCTGTGGAGCTACCACATCGTATACATAAACACACATGATATCTGTGGAGCTACCACATCGTATACATAAACACACATGATATCTGTGGAGCTACCTCATCATATACATAAAATCTGTGGAGCTACCTCATTGTATACACAAACACACATGATATCTGTGGAGCTACCTCATCGTATACATAAACACACATGATATCTGTGGAGCTGCAGTGAGGGAAAAAAGTATTTGATCCCGTGCTGATTTTGTACGTTTGCCCACTCACAAAGAAATGATCAGTCTATAATTTTAATGGTAGGTTTATTTGAACAGTGAAAGACAGAATAACAACAAACAAATCCTGAAAAACGCATGTCAAAAAAGTTATGAATTGATTTGCATTTTAAATGAGGGAAATAAGTATTTGACCTCTCTGCAATACTTAGTGGCAAAACCGTTATTGGCAATCAAAGAGGTCAGACGTTTCTTGTAGTTGGCCACCAGGTTTGCACACATCTCAGAAGGGATTTTGTCCCACTCCTCTTTGCAGATCTTCTCCAAGTCACTAAGGTTTCGAGGCTGACGTTTGGCAACTCGAACCTTCAGCTCCCTCCACATATTTTCTATGGGATTAAGGTCTGGAGACTGGCTAGGCCACTCCAGGACCTTAATGTGCTTCTTCTTGAGCCACTCCTTTGTTGCCTTGGCCGTGTGTTTTGGGTCATTGTCATGCTGAATACCCATCCACGACCCATTTTCAATGCCCTGGCTAAGGGAAGGAGGTATTCACCCAAGATTTGACGGTACATGGCCCCGTCCATCGTCCCTTTGATGCGGTGAAGTTGTCCTGTCCCCTTAGCAGAAAAACATCCCCAAAGCATAATGTTTCCACCTCCATGTTTGACGGTGGTGATGGTGTTCTTGGGGTCATAGGCAGCATTCCTCCTCCTCCAAACATGGCGAGTTGAGTTGATGCCAAAGAGCTCCATTTTGGTCTCATCTGACCACAACACTTTCACCCAGTTGTCCTCTGAATCATTCAGATGTTCATGGGCAAACTTCAGACGGGCATGTATATGTGCTTTCTTGAGCAGGGGGACCTTGTGGGCGCTGCAGGATTTCAGTCCTTCACGGCGTAGTGTGTTACCAATTGTTTTCTTGGTGACTATGGTCCCAGCTGCCTTGAGATCATTGACAAGATCCTCCCGTGTAGTTCTGGGCTGATTCCTCACCGTTCTCATGATCATTGCAACTCCACGAGGTGAGATCTTGCATGGAGCCCCAGGCCGAGGGAGATTGACAGTTCTTTTGTGTTTCTTCCATTTGCGAATAATCGCACCAACTGTTGTCACCTTCTCACCAAGCTGCTTGGCGATGGTCTTGTAGCCCATTCCAGCCTTGTGTAGGTCTACAATCTTGTCCCTGACACCCTTGGAGAGCTCTTTGGTATTGGCCATGGTGGAGAGTTTGGAATCTGATTGATTGATTGCTTCTGTGGACAGGTGTCTTTTTTACAGGTAACAAGCTGCGGTTAGGAGCACTCCCTTTAAGAGTGTGCTCCTAATCTCAGCTCGTTACCTGTATAAAAGACACCTGGGAGCCAGAAATCTTTCTGATTGAGAGGGGGTCAAATACTTATTTCCCTCATTAAAATGCAAATCAATTTATAACATTTTTGACATGCGTTTTTCTGGATTTTTTTGTTGTTATTCTTTGTTGTTATTCTGTCTCTCACTGTTCAAATAATCCTACCATTAAAATTATAGACTGATCATTTCTTTGTCAGTGGGGAAATGTACTAAATCAGCAGGGGATCAAATACTTTTTTCCCTCACTGTACCTCATTGTATACATAATCACACATGACATCTGTGGAGCTACCACATCGTATACATAAACACACATGATATCTGTGGAGCTACCGCATCATATACATAAACACACATGATATCTGTGGAGCTACCTCATCATATACACAAACACACATGACATCTGTGGAGCTACCTCATCATATACACAAACACACATGATATCTGTGGAGCTACCTCATCATATACATAAACACACATGATATCTGTGGAGCTACCTCATCATATACACAAACACACATGACATCTGTGGAGCTACCACATCGTATACATAAACACACATGACATCTGTGGAGCTACCACATCATATACACAAACACACATGATATCTGTGGAGCTACCACATCATATACACAAACACACATGACATCTGTGGAGCTACCACATCGTATACACAAACACACATGATATCTGTGGAGCTGCCACATCATATACACAAACACACATGACATCTGTGGAGCTACCACATCGTATACACAAACACACATGACATCTGTGGAGCTACCTCATCTTATACATATAGATGCATTTATTCATAAACAAACATCCAGAGAGAAATGGAATGTTATGTAGAGCAGTGCCACCTTATGTGAAGATTAGATTGCTTAGAATTATTTTTGACTCAGCCTGGTAGGGGACTGAGACTCTCCCTTTTGCCCTCAGAACAGCCTCAGGGCATGGACTCTACAGGGTGTCGAAAGCGTTCCACAGGGATGCTGGGCCATGTTGACTCCAATACTTCCCACAGTTGTGTCAAGTTGGCTGGATGTCCTTTAGGTGGTGGACCATTCTTGATACACACGAGAAACTGTTGAGCATGAAAAACTCAGCAGCATTGCAGTTCTTGACACAAACCGGTGCGCCTGACACCTACTACCATACCTTCTGAATGGCAGACATACAAGTCTCAATGGTCTCAAGGATTAAAAATCCTTCTTTAACCCGTCTCCTCCCCTTCATCTACACTGATTAAAGTGGATTTAACAAGTGACATCAATAAGGGATCATAGCTTTAACCTGGATTCACCTGATCAGTATATGCCATAGAAAGAGCAGGTGTTCTTAATGTTTTGTACACTCAGTGTATATTTCCACAGTATGAGGTTGGAATAATACTGTGAAATGTGAAAATTATGATAATATCCTTTCAGTGTAAGAGTTGTTTGAAAAGGCAGCCTGAAATTTCTGCTTGTTTTGCAAGGGTGGAGTTTTGGCCTGACTGGCGACATCACATGGCAGTGTAAGTTAAAAGACCAATAAGAAAGAATTTCAAACTTCTCTGCCAATAACATTAAGTTTTCAGGTTACATATCCCTCCCATTAGGCCCCTCCAATTAGAACCAATCACAGACAATCCAAAAAAAAAATTAAAAAATGAGAAATTGCTTTTTCTTAATTGTTACACATAAATGGATTCATATCGAGATAACAAATGACTGCATCGGACCTTTAGAATTAAGTTGAATTGACTGCTGTGTTCAAATTCATGATCTCAACCAAGAACAACAAACATACAGTAGTTAGCTTTTTTGTTGTTATCAGATTCTGGTGGTTGTTAGATTTTCGTAGTAGTTTTTTATATAAATTGATATTTCGAGAGATAAACTTGCCAAAATAGCCAGATAAATGAAATGTGATTGTAGATTGTGGAGCCTAGGTTGTAGATGGTGGCAGGTGCCTTTTTCTCCAAATAACTGGGATTAATTTATGTTCCAGCATCATGCCCTTGCCCTCTATAATGCAACATTCCTTCTGTTTACAATCAGACATGTGATTTCCATATGTTTGATATTGTTCCATCTATTCCATTCCAGCCATTACAATGAACCTGTCCTCCTATAGCTCCCCGCTTTACATAGCTAGGTGCTAGACTAAGCACACTAATCCTTGAAAATGACCCCCTCTCATTTCCTCCTTCCCTCTCTTTTCACAGCGTTGGTAGCGTATGTCTGTGTCACTGTGGAGTGTGAAACGGCACAATGTGTCACACAGCTCCAGGCATGCAATCAAGACGAGCTGGGGCCCCTCCCTGGCCTAATTAATAACTATTGAACACGCTAAAAACAATCAACACTAATTAAATACGCGTTTGTTGACAAGGGTGCAAGCCTTATCAAAAGCACAAGGCGGGAGGGGAGGGAGGGGATGTTGATGGGATGTTTGGGTGTGTGTGAAAGGGGGTGGGGGGGAGAGGCAAAAAACGAGGGCTTCTGTTTTCAGTAATTAGTTAACGAAGTGCCCCGAGTCACACTTAATTCCGAGCCACGACGTTACTATCGGTTTGTCTGCCAGCCGGTCTCCGCTGGCAGAGGATACAGGACAGTCAGCCCAGCTGGGGACGAGACGTCACTGTGTCCCTGATGACACCCTATTCCCTGTATACTATAATGCCATGGTTGTGTTTACACAGGCAGCCTAATCCTGACCTTTTTCCACTAATTGATCTTTTAACCAATCAGATCAGCTTTTTTGCTAATAATTGGACAAAAGATCAGAATTGGGCAGCCTGTGTAAACACAGCCTTTTTGACAAGAGCCCATAGGGTTCCATTTGGGACACAGCCACTGTGTAAACATAGATGTGCAATGTAGAGGTGTCCAGTATGTTTGAGATCCATACACTAGGTTGGACAAACATCAGCGGCAACAGTCATGTGACAGTAGACCCATCAAGTGACGACACAGTAAACAAACTAATCATCAATATGACCTAAAATAAAACTGACTGCACATGAGTGGTTGCGCTGCTGAGTCCTGTGCTTTCTATTGCAGAATCCTTACTAGAAGCTTGAGCAGTTTACAATACAAAACACAGTCCTTCCCATTCTGACAATCACAGAATTGAAAAAAAAGGTCAGTGATGTACAGAGTATTACATGTAGGAGGTTTGGTGGTGAAAGAGGTGCATGACGAGTTGAGAGGTCAATCTGCTGGGGGTTTTAAACGCTGTAACTACGTGTGATTGCCTGCCCTGTTTGGACCCAGGAGATGTTATGCTACAGCTCAGGAAAGTCACCGATGATATTACTGTACAACTTGTGCTTCAACCAACAAAATCTAAATCCCTGAGTTTACAAGCAAGAGGTTTGACCCCTTCATGTTTTCCAGTCTGCACAGAGCTATAGCCTACAGTAACTTCAGAAAGTACAGTATTCACACCCTTGGACTTTTTCCACATTTTGTTGTGTTACAGCCTGAATTTAAAATGGATTCAATTCTGATTTTCTATCACTGGCCACACACACACACACACACACACACACACACACACACACACACACACACACACACACACACACACACAACCCAATAAGATCAAAGTGAAATTATGATTTTAGATATTTTTACAAATTAATAAAAAATAAAAAGCTGAAATGTCTTGAGTCAATAAGTATTCAACCCCTTTGTCATGGAAAGCCTAAATAAGTTCAGGAGTAAAAATGTGCTTAACAAGTCACAGAATAAGTTTCATGGACTTTCTCTGTGTGCAATAATAGTGTTTACCATGACTTTTGAATGATTACCTCATCTCTGTACCCCACACATACAGATAATTGTAAGGTCCCTCAGTCGAGCAGTGAATTTCAAACACAGATTAAACCACAAAGGCCAGGGAGGTTTTTAAAAATAAAAAAGCAGACATTGAATATCCCTTTGAGCATGGTGAAGTTATTCATTACACTTTGGATGATGTATCAATACATCCAGTCACTACAAAGATACAGGCGCCCTTCCTAACTCAGGTGCCAGAGAGGAAAGAAACCGCTTAGGGATTTCACCATGAGGCCAATGTTGACTTTAAAACAGTTACAGAATTGAATGGCTGTGAGAGGAGAAAACTGAGGATGGATCAACAACATTGTAGTTACTCCACAATAGTAACCTAATTGACATAGGGAAAAGAAGGAAACCTGTACAGAATACAAATATTCCAAAACATGCATCCTGTTTGCAACAAGGCACTAAAGTACTACTGAAAAAATGTGGCAAAGCAATTAACTGTTTGTCCTGAATACAAAGTGTTATGTTTGGGGCAAATCCAATACAACACATTACTGAGTACCACTCTCCATATTTTCAAGCAGTGGTGGCTGCATCATGTTATGGGTATGCTAGTAATCATTAAGGACTGGGGAGTTTTTCAGGATAAAAAATAAAACGGAATGTAGCTAAGCGCAGGCAAAATCATAGAGGAAAACCTGGTTCAGTCTGCTTTCTACGAGACACTGGGAGATTAATTCACCTTTCAGCAGAACAATAACCTAAAACACAAGGCCACATCTACAGTGGAGTTGCTTACTAAGAAGACATTGGATGTTCCTGAGTGGCCGAGTTACAGTTTTGACTTAAATCTGCTTGAAAATCTATGGCAAGATTTAAAAACGGTTGTCTAGCAATGATCAACAACCAATTTGACAGCCCTCGAAGAATTTTGAAAATAATAATGGGCAAATATTGTACAATCCTGGGGTGCAAAGCTCTTAGAGACTTACCCAGAAAGACTGCCATAGGTGATTCTAATGGTGTGAATACTTATGTAAATTAGATATTTCTGTATTTAATTTTCAACACATTTGCAAAAATGTCTAAGAACATGTTTTCACTTTGTCATTATGGGGTATTGGTGAGAGAAAACAAATCTATTTAATTCATTTTGAATTCAGGCTGTAACACAACAAAATGTGGAATAAGTCAAGGGGTATGAATACTTTCTGAAGGCAATGTACATGTTCAAAATCTGACTGGATCACTTTTGGACATGAGTATGTCCCCCCTAACACCCACCCTGGCCTACTGACCAAGCCCCCATGCTCAAAGCGGGGGTGATACTGAGTGACAGCTACCACAGGGCACAGCCCATGTATCGACAGCAGACGTTTGTTCCCATGATTGGTCCCTGATAGGCAATTGAATTTGTCAGTGACCCTAAAGAATTGCTGGGACGAGGATCAGCAGGCTTCCCTTCCCCTGGCCCTCCGCTGCCCATCCTGATCAATAAGGACCCGATCGATAGCCAGTGACCGATATTGATCACTCTGTCCTGTCTGCTGCCTGTTCCCTTCCCAGCAGCCAGCAGCACAGGGTTGGCGTGAGAGGAGTGCACCTCCCTCCCCCCTCACTTGTTGAGTACAGCCCAACAGACAGACAGATGTTCAGTAAAG
Source organism: Salmo trutta (assembly GCF_901001165.1). Lineage (NCBI taxonomy): Eukaryota > Metazoa > Chordata > Actinopteri > Salmoniformes > Salmonidae > Salmo > Salmo trutta. Next base: position 27,520,850 of record NC_042982.1, read on the forward strand.
GACATGAGCGTAGACACAAACTTTGCCACGTCCTCCCTCTCACACACTTTAATCAAGGCACAAAGAATGCAGATCTAATCATTTCAAACCACCTGATCTTTTATTTCAGGGATGAACCAGATGTGTTTTCCAATAAGACATGAAGAGCATTGCTGTGTCTCTGGGGCAGCAGGTGAGAGTGGGCGTAGAGACTCGATGCATCAGCTGCTGTGGTCGCCAGTCTCATACTACTCCTATATAGTTGTTTCTGTAAACAGGTCTCAGAGTTAATCAGATTTACAAAACCCCACCTGAGGGGCACTCTAGACCCCCAAACAGACATCATGGACGGCAGGCCACTCAGTTGCAGTCCCCCTCTCAACCCCCCTCCACCCTTTGCTCCAGCCCCCCGTCACATATGGTCGAGGACGTTCCTCCTAACGAGATAGGCCTGACAAATGTAAGAGACAGGCATAGCAGTGTTCCGCCGGTGAATGAATCTCCACAGAAAAGCACTTGTGGATAAACTGAGGGGCAGCAGCAGCGGTGTGGTGATCCAGCCAGTGAGACCACAGCAGCTGCAGCAATTACAGCCAATTAGCTGCAAATGAAAAGGTTTAAGAGACATTCCTTATTGTGTGTTTTCCGAAGAGGGACCGTTTTTTGATTGATTTATTTTTACATTTGAGTGCTCCACACATCGGTTGGTAAACGTTTGCCTTGGCTGTCTCAGTTTCTCCGAGCCAAGGAGAGTTAGTTAACTGTTGTCGGTAATTAAATGTCTGAGCACCCCCTGGAAAAACCTTGTGTTGTCGGGATGTGTTTTCAAGGCAACACTCAGCTGTTTAAAGTCTTCTTTGGAGGTTGTGTGGTTTTTAGACATCTCTCTGCGTATCCCCTCCCCCCAACCACGACCCTATTTTTCACAAAATAACTAACAATGACCTTCTGCAAACAAACATGCGTTACTGAGATATCCCAGATTCCTGCGCTGCTGCGGTAAACACACACAAGCGGCTGCTGCTGAGACGTTCATTCAGTGCATTGTGAACATAGCTCGGTGTTAATTGCACAGATGACGGTTGGCTTTGAGCCGTGCTGGCCTGCCAGGATGGAGGCTTTTCTTCAGCGAGCCAGCGAGAGGTGCAATTAGAGCCTGATCGATACCGATGCTTCCTTCAGAATTTCTCTATCAATTTCCAATGGAATACACACAAACACAGCAGCCTTGAGCTGTCAAAAGAGGCCCGTTCACTCACCCCACTCCAGTCGAAGTTGTTTACGTCACGTAATTGAAATTCTTTCATTGTCTTTCAGTAGAAAGACAGTCTGTAGAAGCGACTTAAGTGGACCCTTTCACAAAACAACACTGCTGAACATTACACATATAAATGGTGTTGGTGCATAAAGGACTCAGAGGAAAAGTATCTCAACTCTGTCTATTCATATGTAAACCTTTTCACCAAACTAAAACAACTTCGGGAAAGAAAACCCTTCTAGCAATGTAGGCTGTGCTTTTAGACGGACACAAACACATATTCAATGCAGAGTGGCTTTCGTACATGGCAAGAGGTCAACTTCTACTGTGGCCTAAGTGGGGATCATGTGCCTATATTATTATGACTCACTCTAACTCTTGGTGTTGTGTGGTCCAGCCACAGTGTGTAGTATTCAGATCCCTTGACCATTTCCACATTTTTTTAAGTTACAGCCTTATTCTAAAACGGATTGAATAGAAATCAATCTACACACAATACAATAATGACAAATCAAAAACTGTTTCTTATAAACTTTAGCAAATGTTTAAAAACAAACAAAATAGCACATTTTACATAAGTATTCAGACCCTTTACTCAGTAATTTGTTGAAGCACCTTTGGCAGTGATTACAGCCTTGAGTCTTCTTGGGTATGACACTACAAACTTGGCACACCTGTATTTGGGGAGTTTCTCCCATTCTTCTCAGCAGTTCCTCTCAAGCTCTGTCAGGTTGGATGGGGAGCGTCGCTGCACAGATATTTTCAGGTCTCTCCAGAGATGTTCGATTGGGTTCACGTCTGGGTTCTGGCTGGGCCACTCAGACTTATCCTGAAGCCACTCCTTCGTTGTCTTGGCTGTATGCTTAGGGTCATTGTCCTGTTGGAAGGTAAACCTTCTTCCCCGTCTGAGGTCCTGAGCGCTCGGGAGCAGATTTTCATCGAGGATCTCTGTACTTTGCTCCATTAATTTTTCCCTCGATCCTGACTAGTCTTCCAGTCCTTGCTGCTGAAAAACATCCCCACAACGTGATGCTTCCAACACCATGCTCCACCATAGGGATGGTACCAGGTTTCTTCCAGATGTGACGCTTGGCATTCAGGTCAAAGAGTTCAATCTTGATTTCATCAGACCAGAGAATCTTGTTTCTCATGGTCTAAGAGTCCTTTAGGTGCCTTTTGGCCAACTCCAAGCAGACTGTCATGTGCCTTTTAATGAGGATTGGCTTCTGTCTGGCCACTCTACCATAAAGGCCAGTCTTTCCTGTAGCTCAGTTGGTAGAGCATGGTGTTTGCAACGCCAGGGTTGTGGGTTTGATTCCCACAGGGGGACAGTACAAAAAAAAAAAAATGAAATGTATGCATTCACTACTGTAAATCGCTCTGGATAAGAGCGTCTGCTAAATGACTAAAATGTAATTGGTGGAGTGCTGCAGAGATAGTTGTCCTATCTCCACAGAAGAACTCTGGAGTTCTGTTAAAGTGACCATCGGGTTCTTGGTCACCTCCCTGACCAAGGCCCTTTTCCCCCATTGCCGTTTGGCTGGATGGCCAGCTCCAAGAAGCGTCTTGGTGGTTCCAAACTTCTTCCAATTAAGAATGATTTACATTTTTATTTAACCTTTATTTAACCTTTATTTAACTAGGCAAGTCAGTTAACAACAAATTCTTAGTAAATGATGGAGGACATTGGGTTTTTGGGGATCTTCAATGCTGAAGACATTTTTTGGTACACTTCCCCAGATCTGTGCCTCGACACAATCCTGTCTCGGCGTTCCACAGACAATTCCTTCGACCTCATGGCTTGGTTTTTGCTCAGACATGCACTGTCAGCTGTGGGACCGTATATACAGTTGAAGTCGGAAGTTTACATACACCTTAGCCAAATACATTTGAACTTAGTTTTTCACAATTCCTGACATTTAATCCTAGTAAAAATGCCCTGTCTTAGGTCAGTTAGGATCACCACTGTTTTTTAAGAATGTGAAATGTCAGAATAACAGTAGAGAGAATGATTTATTTCAGCTTTTATTTCTTTCATCACATTCCCAGTGGGTCAGAAGTTTACATACACTCAATTAGTATTTGGTAGCATTGCCTTTAAATTGTTTAACTTGAGTCAAACGTTTTGGATAGCCTTCCAAAAGCTTGCCACAATAAGTTGGGTGAATTAAGGCCCATTCCTCCTGACAGAGCTGGTGTACTGAGTCAGGTTTGTAGGCCTCCTTGCTCGCACACACTTTTTCAGTTCTGCCCACAAATTTTCTATGGGATTGAGGTCAGGGCTTTGTGATGGCCACTCCAATACCTTGACTTTGTTGTCCTTAAGCCATTTTGCCACAACTTTGGAAGTATGCTTGGGGTTATTGTCCATTTGGAAGACCCATTTTCGACCAAGCATTAACTTCCTGACTGATGTCTTGAGATGTTGCTTCAATATATCCACATAATGTTCCTACCTCATGATGCAATCTATTTTGTGAAGTGCACCAGTCCCTCCTACAGCAAAGCACCCCCACAACATGATGCTGCCACCCCTGTGCTTTACGGATGGGATGGTGTTCTTCGGCTTGCAAGCCTCCCCCTTTTTCCTCCAAACATAACGATGGTCATTATGGCCAAACAGTTCTATTTTTGTTTCATCAGACCAGAGGACATTTCTCCAAAAAGCACGATCTTTGTCCCCATGTGCAGTTGCAAACCGTAGTCTGGCTTTTTAATGGCGGTTTTGGAGCAGTGGCTTCTTCCTTGCTGAGCGGCCTTTCAGGTTATGTCGATATAGGAATCGTTTTACGTGTCTATAGATACTTTTGTACCTGTTTCTTCCAGCATCTTCACAAGGTCCTTTGCTGTTGTTCTGGGATTGATTTGCACTTTTCTAACCAAAGTACGTTCATCTCTAGGAGACAGAACACCTCTCCTTCCTGAGTGGTATGACGGCTGCGTGGTCCCATGGTGTTTACACTTGCGTACTATTGTTTGTACAGATGCACGTGGTACCTTCAGGCGTTTGGAAATTGCTCCCAAGAATGAACCAGACTTGTGGAACTCAACAAATTTTTTTCCTGAGGTCTTGGCTGATTTATTTTGATTTCCCCATGATGTCAAGCAAAGAGGCATTGAGTTTGAAGGTAGACCTTGAAATACATCAACAGGTACACCTCCAATTGACGTCAATTAGCCTATCAGAAGCTTCTAAAGCCATGACATCTTTTTTTCTGGAATTTTCCAAGCTGTTTAAAAGGCACAGTCAACTTAGTGTATGTAAATATTTGACCCACTGGAATTGTGATACAGTGAATTATAAGTGAAATAATCTGTCTGTACACAATTGTTGGAAAAATTACTTGTGTCATGCACAAAGTAGATGTCCTAACCGAATTGCCAAAACTATAGTTTGTTAACAAGAAATTTGTGGAGTGGTTGAAAAACGAGTTTTAATGACTCCAACCTAAGTGTATGTAAACTCCGACTTCAACTGTATATACAGGTGTGTGCCTTTCCAAATCAAGTCCAATCAATTGAATTTACCTCAGGTGGATGCCAATCAAGTTGTAGAAACATTTCAAGGATGATCAATGGAAACAGGACGCACGTGAGCTCAATTTTGAGTCTCATAGCAAAGGGTCTGAATACTTATGTAAATAAGGTAGTTCTGATTTTTAATACAAAATCTAAAAACCTGTTTTCACTTTGTCATTGTGGGGTATCGTGTGTAGAATGATGAGGAAATGCTTTTATTGAATTAATTTTAGAATAAGGCTGTAGCATAACAAAATGTGGAAAAAGTCAAGGGGTCTGAATACTGTCCAAATCCACTGTATATCTATACTATTGTGTTGTATGCCAAGTGGATGAGTAGGGAACAATACAGAGTGACTGCAGTAAAATAACAATTCATCCGGCCTGCCAGCAAGAAACGCATACAGATATACAATTCAACCTGCCTGCCGGCAAGAAATACAGACAGATATCAGTATACAATTAAATCTAGTTCAATCCAAAAGCTTTTAGTGTCCATGTTAGAGAGATATTGGAATTTGTCTTCGGATTGCACACACAGACCCACAACACAAGGGGATTCAGCTTCTTAATGATGTACCCCATCATATGTAGTAGGTATCTCTGCCCTCTCTTCCTTAGCAAGCCAACTAAATAGTCTAGCCTTAGTGTAGAACAGGGATTCCACTTTTCCCTTTTCCATTTGAAAAGCAAGAGAACACCACATTGAAGGACTATCAGCCCTGCAATGGCACTGACTGTTCACCTTTAGTAAATACCCTCAATAGCTCATAGTAAATCACACAAGTAAAACAAGACAATGCACTTATTTCAGAGTATCTAATTGCCAATTAGTAACCCAATTGCAAAATGCTATAGTTTCTGCCTAATTGATAGCTTTTACAGCAATAACCTCCCTGGTAGGCTGCATTCACCCTGGCAGTCCCGCACAGCAAGCCACATTTTACCTCATTAGATTACTGCAAATTGCAGAAAATGGGAAATGGGTTCATTTACCTAAGTGGTGTGATTGAATGTATGTTTATGAAGCTTTTACGAAAGCAACATTTCTTCTCGCCACGTCTGTTTCTCGTTGATTTCCAGACACAGTGGGAAACAGCTATGCTAATTACAACGTGAACAGAACAGGGAAACTTTTACACAATATACAAACTCAGATACAAACTCTGATCAAGTCTAGCTAAAGTACAATCTCAAAACACTGGTGACTATTAAAAACAGATTAGGGATCTTGGTGTGATGCCAACTTTACTTTTTACTTATCAACTTCACAAAGAATCAGACCTCCATGATCTCTATTCGTATTACTGCTAATGTCTCCATTTCAAATACTAGTCAAAGGAATCCCTACTTTATTTCCCACCGTTGGTGTTTAGAAACTGTCAGTGGAGCGATGTGACGCAGTGTACAGCAGTAGGCCTCCTCAGAGAAGGGGGGGGGGTTATATATGACAGAGAAAGGTGTGAGCAGCGATTCTTACACTTTGCGGCACGTCGCATCATATTTGTAAACATCGTTAATCACAGATTAGCAGATTAGAAAATAATAAGACCCAGAGGATGATTCTATTTATCGACTTCCTCTGTTACGGATAAAGGCTGGGCTGGAAGGGTGTGTGAAGGGTGTGTGAAGGGTGTGTGCCTGAGGAAGAGAGGTCGGAATTTTAATAAAACAACACTCTTTTGTTGCCACCCACCCCAATCCAGTGTTGCTCCAAACCACCAACCGAGGCCAGGCACCATCACCAGAGCTACTCTCCTACCTGGCAGTTACAAGCAGTACCAAGTCCACACCCCCTGCTCCCAGTACCATACACTCCCATTAATATTACATCACAACATCTCTCCCTCGATCACACACACAAGTCTTAAAAATAACTAAAAAGCATAAAAACATTGATAAACCAGACATGCACACACAAATGTTACATACTCACACAAACCAATATTGTACTCTCTCTATACATTTTATAGTATGCATAATGCCCAAAGAAGGCGATCAATGGGTTCAATGGGGTCTAATAAGCATCCCTGACATGGCATGATGCTAGCATCATCTCTTAACATAAACATTTGGACATCTAGGTTCTGAGGTGTGTTAAATATAAAGCATATGCGGCAGAACAACAGCCAGAGTAACACATTGCCTCAGCATAAGGCATCCATCCATGGTAGATCTGAGGAACTTATAAAAGGCAGACAGTACCACGCATGCATGTCAAGAACTCAGTCTTTTGTCACTTCAACGTGGCCCCTGCAGTTGCCGAGGAAACCGCTGCTCTGCGTTGCCACGGCGCACATACCGAGTGATGTGGATGCCACGGTTCAGTGATCCAGGGGCCGTCCACTACTCTTCCTCATCCTACTCCTTCCTTCTGTCCTGAATGCTCTGCCATAGAACAGACCTCACTACACATCCACCACTCCCCAGATATAACAGTACCTTCTGTCTTTGTGTTTGTAGATTTGCTGAGCACCCTGTGCAAGGTTTCCACCAGTTATTTTCAAAAAGACAAGAGCAAGAGAAAAAATACGTTTTTTTTTTTACACCAAAACATAAAGTTGTCTTCTCTCCACCATTGTCATCTTTTTTGTAATGCATTTTATGTTGTATTGTCTTCTGAAAATAACAGATGCACTCAGTAAATCAGGCCTGTGGTATCTAAATCAATCAGGGCCCTCTATGTTAATTGATAGCTAGCTAATTGATGCACTAATCCAGTCACTAAGTACTGTACTGCCACCTGGCCTCAGCTTGGGAGTATGTCCACAGTAAACAGCAAGACCAGAGCAGGTCATCAATGCCTCGTTTCTCAACCCATGGAGGGGAGAGGGTGACAGAATACCTATCAACTATAGAATACCAATCAACTATAGAACACCTATCAACTATAGTCAACTATAGAATACCTATCAACTATAGAATACCTATCAACTATAGAATACCTATCAACTATAGAATACCTATCAACTATAGTCAACTATCAACTACCTATCAACTATAGTCAACTATCAACTATAGAATACCTATCAACTATAGAACACCTATCTATAGAATACCTATCAACTATAGAACACCTATCAAATATACTATAGGACACCTATCAACTATACTATAGAACACCTATCAACTATAGAACACCTATCAACTATAGAACACCTATCAACTATGGAACACCTATCAACTATAGAACACCTATCAACTATAGAACACCTATCAACTATACTATAGAACACCTATCAACTATAGAACACCTATCAACTATAGAACACCTATCAACTATACTATAGAACACCTATCAACTATAGAATACCTATCAACTATAGAACACCTATCAACTATAGAACACCTATCAACTATAGAACACCTATCAACTATAGAACACCTATCAACTATAGAACACCTATCAACTATAGAACACCTATCAACTATAGAATAGCTATCAACTAGCTACAGATCTGAGACTAGGAGGAATAATATTACAGACAGAGCACTCTGTTAGAGGAGAGCAGATTGTAGGACAGGGGTCTTCTGCTTCAGTCCTGGAGCGCTACTGGGCAGGCAGGTGTTTGTTACAGCTTGGCACTTAAATACCTGATTCAAATAATTGCAATTGAAAAAGAATGCCACTGAATGGGACCGAGAGCACGACATCACTAGAAATTAGGCCTAAAAAAAATGGAAATGTGTTCAGGAACTGCCTAATTGTGTTAATTCTTCTGTGGACTGAGATAGTATAGTACAGCAGCTGTAGAGAGGGGCTTGATAACTATTGGATCTGAGGTGAACAGAACAGGACAGGAAGTTCACCACTGTCCTATAGTCCACTGTGCCAGTCTGTCGTCCCCCACTCTATTCACCTGAGAAAGGAGAGGGACAGTGAGCGAGCGAGCGAAATCGATAGTAGTTGCATGTCTCCCCACACATAACAAAGGTGAAAGTTGAAGCCTGCACCAGAGACTGTCCTCCTGAGTAATTACATGAGCGAAGCTCTTAACGTACAAAACTGACCTCGCTTTCAAGTGTACCAGTGTTAATAATCAGTGTTCATAATGAACATAATCCATAGGTCAAGGTCCTCGACAACCTTGCTCCAAGCAACAACTGCAAGGAAGGAACAGCTTGGTAAATTGCAGTTTCTACAAGAGCAGTGATATGCTACTGCTCCCTGGTGTACAAGGAAAACATGACAGCCACCTGTTCATTGTACAACACACAGACATACACACATACTATATTTTCATTCAGAAGCAGAAAGACTATTTGCCATTCTATAAAATTGTTGGTAGATTATAATTGTTGTATGTATATCATTGATAGATTGAAATGTGTAATATATTCTGTTGTGATTTAAAAACAAAAAACAAAAAGTATTTCAAAAAAGAAATGTATAACATACTGTATCTTCACAATTCACATAGTTAATGGAAAACTAAAGATTAGATAAAGCCTGTAAAAGTTACCACATGCATTTCAACAGAAATGTATACATAACACTTGTGTTTGTTTAATAAGTAACCTCTGAAGAAAGAACATCCTTATATTCTGTATGGAACCCAACCCAAGTAGTACTCTTATCTTTTGCTTACCCTGTGCTGAACACATGGCGTGTCATAATGACAGAGCAGAATGACTGCCAGTTCCTCAGTTTCTGCAAGTTCACGGTGAGTATGTAAGTGTATCTACCCAGTCACAGTGAATGTTATGGATGACCTGACTGACAACTGTGGGAAAGTTCAGTCATTAGTCATCAATCCCTAATCTATGACATTGTGCCACAAAACCAGTGTAAATTCCTCTCATTAAAACCACACAAGTATAAACATATATCAGTACAGCGCTTTCTTCTTCTTCAGAAAACATTCCTCCCCTGAATATTGTGAGACAATAAGCATATCGTATAAGTCCATCTTCGGACCTGTAGTAAGGCATCCTTCAAAAAGACACATCATTCATCGGAAAGTGACTTTGTTCACTTGAAGTGTTATCCCTGTGTTGTTAAAGGCCACTGGGACCAAATAGGCAAAGCGAGAGCGAGGACTCCTCAATTCCTTCCATCCGTGCGAAAATACAAATGTGAAGTAGTGGTGTAGGAGGACATTATATTAACTATATTCATCACCTGGCATCATACTCCAGCTGTCAATTGTTTATTAACAAAGTCTATTAACTGACATTGCTGACTAAGATCAAGAAATGGTCATTAGAAACTGAACGTAAGTATTTAATAACATTGTGAAAGAAATGAATTCCAATATACAAAGCAAAATCATAAGTTACAAGGCATCATTGGTGATAACAAGTCATTAGTCAGAGAGAGCGAGAGCGAGAGAGAGTCCTTCATGGACATTGATTACCATTGTTAGAGTGGAGAGTTCAATATCTTGTCAGTATATTCCAAAATCTTTGCCATGGCTAGAATCTGAGTCTCTCAGGATAGGTCAGATAGCCTCTCACTCACCTCCCACAGCTTCCTAGCCAAAGCATCGTCCCGCCCCTTGGCGCTTACTTCCTGTAGTGCACAGGAAGAGAAGTAGCGTCCACTCAGCGGCTCGATCCCCTCTTGGAGGGCACAGTATAGGGTGGTCTGGGCTCCCCTCTCAGCATCCATGAAGAAGAGCTTAGAGATGGGCTCCAGGAAGAGCCTCTGCCATAGTTTCAGGTTGCGACCAAACTCAGTGTGAATGACCCCTAAATGACAAATGGTCATTTAGTATGCGATAGGATGGAATAGAATAAACCGCATTGTCTGCAATGTTTTGCAAACGCAGCACTGCTGTATAAAAACAAACTATACAATACACACTTGACACATACTAGCCATCTGAAACATCAAACAGTCTGCATATAGATTACAGAAAAGCTCAAATGTAAAACAAAGTAAGAAGGATCCCTTCTAGGTTCTCCAAGACAGAGCAACTGACCTGGGTGGAGGCTGTAGGTGGAGAGCTACTGACCTGGGTGGAGGCTGTAGGTGGAGAGCTACTGACCTGGGTGGAGGCTGTAGGTGGAGAGCTACTGACCTGGGTGGAGGCTGTAGGTGGAGAGCTACTGACCTGGGTGGAGGCTGTATGTGGAGAGTTACTGACCTGGGTGGAGGCTGTTGGTGGAGAGCTACTGACCTGGGTGGAGGCTGTAGGTGGAGAGCTACTGACCTGGGTGGAGGCTGTAGGTGGAGAGCTACTGACCTGGGTGGAGGCTGTAGGTGGAGAGCTACTGACCTGGGTGAAGGCTGTAGGTGGTAACGCTGGTCCCCTCCAGGCGGTTGGCCAGCTCCCGGGTGAAGAGCACATTGCACAGCTTGCTGTGGCAGTAGGCCCTGAAGTTATGCCAGGTACTCTGGCCTGGCACCAGGTCCTTGTGGGTACCCAGGAGGGCAAAATCGACAGAGCCTAGCCGGTGTAGGAGAGCCGACACGTTGACAACACGACTCGGACCACACTCCTTCAGCCGGTCCAGCAGCAAGCAGGTCAACAGGAAATGGCCTAAGTGGTTGACCCCAAACACCATGCCGAACCCATCCTCAGTGTAGCCGGGCCCCAGCATTCCTGAAACAAATCAAATTTTATTGGTCACATTAGCCGAATACAACAGGTATAGAGAGTACCTTGAAATGCTTACTTACGAGCCCATTCCCAACAATGTAGAGCTAAAAAGTAAGAAAAATATTTGCTAAATAAAAAAAAGGAAATAGTAACACAAAATAACAATAACGAGGCTATTTACAAGGAGTACTAGTACTGAGTCAATGTGCAGGGGTATGATGTAGTTGAGGTAATTCAGTATGTACATGTAGGTAGGTGTAAAAGTGACTAGGCAAATACAAGGTGACAGACAGTGAGACCAGAAACAGGGAGTAAGGCTACACATAATGTCCAAGTATTTCTATATTTGTCTTTAAATGTGTGTATTATTTTATCCATGGGGTAAGAAGAGATGTGTCACATTTGATTCAATAGGGTTCACTGAATAGAGAAAGTGTGTTTTATGTATTGGGAATGAATGTTTACATTCCCTCTTTCTCTGCCATACCTGCATTGTTGATGAGTAGGTCCAGTCTGAGTTCAGTCTTCAGGAAAGTTTCAGCAAAGGAGCGAACAGACTTCAGACTCCCCAGATCCAGATGCATGAACACCACCTCATTGCTCCCACTCTCCTATAGAACAGAGGAGGAATCAAACAGTGGATTTACAACACCATACATTTTCACACAGGGCAAACAAATCCCTGATCAGTATGTATTGAGGTGGCTACGCCACAATATAATATTTCGATTATTATGTTATCAATAAGGCTCCTCTAACCCTTCTGATATCATAGACAGCAGCCTCAGCTTTCTGTTTGCTGCGGCAGGCAAGGATGACCCTTGCACCTCTCTTGGCCAAATCCAAAGCAGTAGCCTTTCCAATACCAGTGTTACTCCCTAGGGAACAACAAAACACAGTTTAATGTATAGGTCTTCAGCATGAATACACTTAAAACGTGCGCACACTAAATCAGTCCCCTTCCCATAGTAAGGCAACAAAATGTGCCTAACTAACCTGTTACAATAGCAGTCTTTCCTTTAAGTGTCACAGGGCTCGTGCATCTTGATCCTCTGATCACATTGTAATAAAGTATCAAATACAACGCAATCCCTACTGCCAGAATAGATAGCAAAACCGACATTATTACAGTACCGAATGTTGTTTCTGGATTCGGGAATGTAATTTAGTTTGAAAGCTATAAAAGTTCAGCTGGCTAATCTACGGCATGTGTTGTTTTTGTTTTTATTACGCCCTCAAAAGCTTCCGGGTTTAATTTATACCTGCAGTACGGAAGTATTCCACCAGATGTCGTTTTTTTAATCTGCATGAAAATCGTCTCCATATTGAGGGCATAGATCACTTTCGGAATGAAAATGGAATCCGAGATCAACATCTCAGATTTCTTTTAAAACATGAATTAAAAAACACGCCAATACATGATCACTACATATGAACTATGCTTGAATTGCCCTGCCAATGTTGTTCTTCTCAGGCCATTTTGAAATGTAAAAAATGTAGGTAGGCCTATATGATCACACTAGTATTTGGTAATATGTGGTATTACTTGTGAGGCACAGCCGAGTGAGCATAATAATTCGGTTGTTTTTACTGTACAGATGGCCTGCATCTGGTGGTCAGTATGGGGGGAAGGAGGGAGCAGCCGACTCGCCGTCCCTCCTCTCTTCCTCCCTCAACTGAGGAAATGGGAGTCTTCCAGTTCCAGCTGATGACTAAACTCGCACTACATACATTTTGCCTCATGCAGCAAATAATGTTGTGACCAGAGAAAGTATACTATTCCTCGATATTAAAAAAGACAAATAACCCCGAAAGCTTATCGAAACGCGCATTTTATGGCTTATAAAACTGTTGAACAAAGTGTTGACAGTGCTAACAATTTAAACATGAAGTTACTCATTAAAACAAAAGCTATTTGCTCTATTCGTTGAGTCTCTAGTCAAGGAAACTGCAGACACGGTGATCTGAGCTATCTGTTTGGCGAGAGGTAGACAATAGATGCACTTGATTTGCTCTCTGGGCCTGCCAGGTAGACGGAGTTCTACCTTCAGACACATGAAATGGTTCAACATGGGAAGGCATCCCGGGCGCTAGCGCTGCTGAATCAAGTGCAACTACCTATACAGCGCGAAACGAATAAAAGAAATGAGAACGCAAGCCTTTTTCGTAAGAAATGTTTGGTGATCGACTAGGAATGGTTTGGTGACCACTGTAAATCTAATCTAAACCATTTGTTGGCACTGTAGTAGTTTACTTCCTCTTTAGGCCTCTCAATCACAAATGATTCATACATTATTACTTATGTCAGGCCTATGTTTTTTACAGAGGTGTAAAGTAACTAATTGTAAATACTCTCGTTACTGTAATTGAGCAGTTTTTCTGAGTACTTGTACTTTTTTAAGTAGTTTTCAAAGTCAGTAATTTTACTTCTACTGGAGTAAAATTGTATTAAAGTAACTGTACATTTACTTGAGTAGGATATTTCAGTACTCTCTCCACCACTGATGAGGAGTGAGTGAAAGAGGGAGTTTGTGCAGTGAGTTAGGGTGAGGGAGTGAGTGAGGGAGTTTGTGCAGTGAGTTAGGGTGAGGGAGTGAGTGAAAGAGGGAGTTTGTGCAAGAGGGAGTTTGTGCAGTGAGTTAGGGTGAGGGAGTGAGTGAGAGGGAGTTTGTGCAGTGAGTTAGGGTGAGGGAGTGAGTGAAAGAGGGAGTTTGTGCAGTGAGTTAGGGTGAGGGAGTGAGTGAACGAGGGAGTTTGTGCAGTGAGTTAGGGTGAGGGAGTGAGTGAAGGAAAGAGTAAATGGGTGAGTGAACGTCAGCGGTCACATTGACAAGTAACAAGTGATAGAATGATGAATGAGGGACTGAATGGTTGGAAGAATTAGACATGTTTATTTCTGGAGACTGAAATATATTGAAGTCTGGAAACTTTATTTTGTGTAGTTTAAAAAAAATGTATCAATACATTTTAATGTCTTTGAATGTTTATATTCAAATGTTAATAATTTTACAGATGTGACTTGTTATAATTCAGAAAATAAATTAACTGACTTCCTACTCTACATTCATTGCCTCTATTCCTTTTCCAAATGAATGCAAGGAAAATGTGTAACAATATTCAGGTAACCTTAGCAAAATTAGATCATTATCAAGGTCAATGTTTATATTTTAAAAGTAACTCAATTCATTTTACTTGGAGTACTTATTAAAAGAGCTGTTTTTTTACACCATTCATTTGACTTCTACTTGAGTAAAAATTGTATTAAAGTAACAGTACTTCTACTTGAGTGAGATATAATCTGTACTCTTTCCACCCCTGGTTTTTTATTCAAATGCACATGATCAAGGCAACAAACAGCATCAGCTCCTCGGGCATATGCACATGATCTATAACCACGGGATTACATCATCTAAAATATGAATGGATGCACTGTTCAGTGCTGGCACAATTATTATACAACCAATGAATACACAACAACCTCATTGAGGAACACATACTTTATTTCCATAAGTCTTGAATTGCCCAGTAGGCCCATGCTTCTTCATCCTGTTTGCCACTTCATGATTGAATTGATTCCAACATGCACAGTTTTGGGTGTGTCGTTTAATTATGTTCCAGATATATCTACTAGGGCAGAGTGGAACACCCTAAGTAACCTATGGTAAGAACTTAGAAGTTAATGCACAAGATCAGTCCTATATACTAATCACACGGAGTAAGCACTTTTAGAATTTCTTTGACACTGTTGATTGATTTAAAGGGAAAGTCCACTAAAATGTCAAAAATCATCTTACACACTGAGGAGAGCTTCAGTCACAGGGGGAGGCTTTCACAGGAGTCCACACAGACTCTCACTGACTTCCCATAGCTTCTTGGCCACCGCGTCGTCTCTGGCCTTAGGATAGAGGTTCCTGACTGTACAGTTAGAGAAGTAGCATCCAGAGAGGGGCTCCAGGCCCTCCTGCAAGGCACAGTGCAGGGTGGTCTGAGACCCCGCCACAGAGTTCTTGAAGAACAACATGGAGATGGGCTTCAACAGCATTAAAAATACAGAGTTGGCGTAACGGCCCAGCTCAGTTTCGATTATACCTAGGAGAAAAAGACAAGCACCAGAGTTGAGTTATTCATCCATAAAAAAAATTACATTTTAGTCAACGCTCTTATCCAGAGCAACTTACATTAGTGCATTCATCTTAAGATAGCTAGGTGAGACAATAACATATCGCTTAAAGAGATAGGTTTTTAGACTTTGTCGGAAGATGGCCAGGGAGTCCGCTGTCCTGACATTAGGGGGAGGCTTGTTCCACCATTGGGGTGCCAGGACAGAGAAGAGCTTTGACTGGAACATTAGTCATCTTATTCTACTTTAAATTAAACCAAGAACTAACTTGAAAACTGCAGATACCATTACATTCAAAAGTTTTATACATGGTCAAATTAAATTGGACACCTGACTTAGCAGCACTCACCAGGGTGGAGGCTGTAGCAGGTAACGTTTGTGTCCTTCAGTCTCTTGGCCAGCTCATGGGTGAAGACAACGTTACACAGCTTGCTGTTGCAATAGATGTTAAAGACATCCATGGCAGACTTGCCAACACCTAACTCCTTGTGAGTGCTCAAGCAGTTGAAATCAATTTTGCCAAAATTATGGCCCAAGGACGCCACGTTGACCACTCGACTCGGACCGCACTCCTTCAGACGGTCCAGAAGCAGGTTGGTCAACAGGAAGTGACCGATGTAGTTGACACCAAACATCATCCCCAAGCCGTCTTCTGTGCTGCCCTGCATGTAAATACCTGAGAGGAAACATGAAAATGAGTCCTTATTCATCCATAATCACTTCTATGGGAGGTTGATGGGAGTTCAGGGTGCATCTTAAAAGTCTTTAGTAGCCTCATCTCCTCACAGCCTTTCCTTCATCCTGCATTGATGCAAAGGAACAGGACAGGTGTATTGCTTTCACCTGTCATGTCAGTGCAAATAAAGGATAGAGTAGATGGAAAGGAAGCCGTTTAGGACCGTTGAGATACACCCAGAGAGAGAAAGAGAGGTCCAACAACACCTCCTCAAGCCTCCTTTACCTGCATTGTTGATGAGCAGGTCCAATCTGGGTTCATTCTTTAGGAAGGTTTCAGCAAAGAAGCGAACAGACTTCAGACTGCCCAGATCCAGATGCATGAACACCACCTCATTGCTCCCACTCTCCTACAGGACACACATTTCTTTGTTACTCTGTCCAAATTTCATTGAACATTTTCCAAAATGCCTCTTTTCACAGCGACCACATGAGGGTTGTGATGTAATAACAAAATCTGCAAATGTAAAGTAGGTCAGAGATTGTGGAATCTCTCCTCACCCTCTTGATGTCAGCGAGCGCGGCCTCCGCTCTCTGTCTGTTGCGGCAGGCCAGGATGACCCTGGCACCTCTCCTGGCCAGATCTAGTGCAGTCATCTTCCCTATGCCTGTGTTACTTCCTGGAGAATTAGTAGGATTAATGCAATGTAGGGGAGACCGGGAGAAATGGTAAAAAAAAATATATATATATAAATATATATATATATATATAAAATAAACGTATTTTACTCTATTGCTCAGAGACCACTTGAATATAAGAACTTACATCAGTCTCCTAAACATTCATACCATTTATAGGTCTGTACATAAAACGGTCGGATTACAATCTTGATTTTAATCTACAAAGTCGGGATGTTACATTTGCCACCGTGCCAGGGGCAATTGTAACAGTAGCTAGGGTGAAATGTAACACCAAAAAAATAAACTCCATTAACTTCAAATGCATTGTTTATGAATGATTATATTATAGACATATAGTATCTAACGATTTTGCAACAAACAATTATTTCTAAGTACATAACCAATACTTACAGTAACACCCCTATTTGTAGATGGCCAGTCGGTTCCTCTCATAACATCTGAATAGTCTGATTGTGCCCAAATGTTTACAACAAATTTACCACTCTACAGGACGCCAAAGCTATTTAATGTTAGTTTTGAATAATTAAAAAAATCCTAAAGTTAACTCGCTTTCTTTTTCTCCATCATTTGGCTGTTTGGATCATGTTCATTTTAACACTGAGTTACAATTGCCCCCAACCATGACACAACACCTCATGTGCCTAGCAAGAGACAACAATTGTGACACGTCAATCATGTCAATATTTATCTAACAGATCATTTTCATCACTATGCTAGTTTGAATACTTAAACATTAGCGCTCAGGGCAGTACAAGAAAAATACAGTTGGTGGGGGAAAAAAAAACACTTTACCCCTAACAAATAGTGAGATATTTGCCTGAAACTCTTCAAGCAGCGAGAGAACCTAAATGGGTATTTACTGAGAGAGTTTC